>NW_012115132.1:2423732-2424370 GCF_000951035.1 Colobus angolensis palliatus
CATGCTGTTTTGGTTACTGTAGCCTTGTAGTATAGTTTGAAGTCAGGTAGCGCGATGCTTCCAGCTTTGTTGTTTTGGCTTAGGATTGTCTTGGCAATGCAGGCTCTTTTTTGGTTCCATGTTAGCTTTAAAGTAGTTTTTTTTCCAATTCTGTGAAGAAAGGCATTGGTAGCTTGACAGGGATTGCACTGAATCTATAAATTACCTTGGGCAATATGGCCATTTTCATGATATTGATTCTTCCTATCCATGAGCATGGAATGTTCTTTGATTTGTTTGTGTCCTCTTTTATTTTGTTGAGTAGTGGTTTGTAGTTCTCCTTGAAGAGGTCCTTCACATCCCTTGTAAGTTGGATTCCTAGGCATTGTAGTCTCTTTGAAGCAATTGTGAATGGGAGTTCACTCATGATTTGACTCTCTGTTTGTCTGTTATTGGTGTCTAGGAATGTCTGTGATTTTTGCACACTGATTTTTTATCCTGAGACTGCTGAAGTTGCTTATCAGCTTAAGGAGATTTTGGGCTGAGATGATGGGGTTTTCTAACTATACAATCATGTCATCTGCAAACAGGGACAATTTGACTTCCTCTTTTCCTAATTGAATACCCTTTATTTCTTTCTCCTACCTGATTGCCCTAGC
>NW_012115132.1:2424734-2483441 GCF_000951035.1 Colobus angolensis palliatus
GCTGGCCTCATAAAATGAGTTAGGGAGGATTCCCTCTTTTTCTATTGATTGGAATAGTTTCAGAAGGAATGGTACCAGCTCCTCTTTGTACCTCTGGTAGAATTCGGCTGTGAATCCATCTGGTCCTGTACTGTTTTGGTTAGTAGGCTATTAATTATTGCCTCAAGTTCAGAGCCTGCTATTGGTCTATTCAGGGATAAATCTTCTTCCTGGTTTAGTCTTGGGAGAGTGTATGTGTCCAGGAATTTATCCATTTCTTTTAGATTTTCTATGTTATTTGCGTAGAGGTGTTTATAGTATTTTGTGGTGGTAGTTTGTATTTCTGTGGGTAGTTTGTTTATAGTATTTTCTGATGGTAGTTTGTGTTTCTGTGATATCCCCTTTATCATTTTTTATTGCATCTATTTGATTCTTCTCTCTTTTCTTCTTTGTTAGTCTTGCTAATGGTCTATCAATTTTGTCGATCTTTTCAAAAAACCAGTTCCTGGATTCATTTATTTTTTTGAAGGGTTTTTTGTGTCTCTATGTCCTTCAATTCTGCTCTGGTCTTAGTTATTTCTTGCGTTCTGCTAGCTTTTGTATGTGTTTGCTCTTGCTTCTCTAGTTCTTTTCACTGTGATATTAGGGTATCAATTTTAGATCTTTCCAGCTTTCTCTTGTGGGCATTTAGTGCTATAAATTTCCCTGTATACACTACTTTAAATGTGTCCCAGAGACTCTGGTATGTTGTGTCTTTGTTCTCACTGGTTTCAAAGAACATCTTTATTTCTGCTTTCATTTCATTATGTACTCAGTAGTCATTTAGGAGCAGGTTGTTTAGTTTCCATGTAGTTGTGCAGTTTTGAGTAAGTTTCTTAATCCTGAGTTCTAGTTTGATTGTACTGTGGTCTGAGAGACAGTTTGTTATAATCTGTTCTTTTACATTTGCTGAGCAGTGCTTTACTTCCAACTATGTGGTCAATTTTAGAATAAGTGTGATGTGGTGCTGAGACAAATGTATGTTCTGTTGATTTGGGGTGGAGAGTTCTGCAGATGTCTATTAGGTCCACTTGGTGCAGAGCTGAGTTCAATTCCTGGATATCCTTGTTAACTTTCTGTCTCATTGATCTGTCTAATGTTGACAGTGAAGTGTTAAAGTCTCCCATTATTATTGTGTGGGAATTTAAGTTTCTTTGCAGGTCTCTAAGGACTTGCTTTATGAATCTGGGTGCTCCTGTATTGGGTGCATATATATTTAGGATAGTTAGCTCTTCTTGTTGAATTGATCCCTTTACCATTATGTAATGGCCTTCTTTGTCTCTTTTGATCTTTGTTGGTTTAAAGTCTGTTTTATCAGAGACTAGGATTGCAACTCCTACTTTTTTTTTTTTTTTGTTTTCCATTGGCTTTGTAGATCTTCCTCCATCCCTGTATTTTGAACCTATGTGTGTCTCTGCATGTGAGATGGATCTCCTGAATACAGCACACTGATGGGTCTTGACTCTATCCAATTTGCCCATCTGTGTCTTTTAATTGGAGAATTTAGTCCATTTACATTTAAGGTTAATATTGTTATGTGTGAATTTCATCCTGTCATTATGATGTTAGTTGGTTATTTTGCTCATTAGTTAATGCAGTTTCTTTCTAGCATCGGTGGTCTGTACAATTTTGCATGCTTTTGCAGTGGCTGGTACCGGTTGCTCCTTTTCATGTTTAGTGCTTCCTTCAGGGAGCTCTTTTAAGGCAGGCCTGGTGGTGACAAAATCTCTAAGCATTTTCTTGTCTGTAGAGGATTTTATTTCTCCTTCACTTATGAAGTTTAGTTTGACTGGATATGAAATTCTGGGTTCAAAATTCTTTTCTTTAAGAATGTTGAATATTGGCCCCCACTCTTCTGGCTTATAGAGTTTCTGCTGAGAGATCTTCTATTAGTCTGATGGGCTATCCTTTGTTGGTAACCTGACCTTTCTCTCTGGCTGCCCTTAACATTTTTTCCTTCATTTCAACTTTGGTGAATCTGACAATTATATGTGTTGGAGTTGCTCTTCTTGAGGAGTATCTTTGTGGTCTTCTCTGTATTTACTGAATTTGAATGTTGGCCTGCCTTGCTAGGTTGGGGAAGTTCTCCTGGATAACATCCTGAAGAGTGTTTTCCAACTTGGTTCCATTCTCTCCATCACTTTCAGGTACACCAATCAGAAGTAGATTTGGTCTTTTCACATAGTACCATATTTCTTGGAGGCTTTGTTTGTTTCTTTTTGCTCTTTTTTCTCTAAACTTCTCTTCTTGCTTCATTTCATTCATTTGATCTTCAATCACTGATACCCACTTGATCGAATCGGCTAATGAAGCTTGTGCATCCATCATGTAGTTCCCCTGCCATGATTTTCAGCTCCATCAGGTCATTTAAGATCTTCTCTACTCTGTTTATTCTAGTTAGCCATTCGTCTAATCTTTTTTCAAGGTTTTTAGTTTCTTTGCGATGTGTTCGAACATCCTCCTTTAGCTTGGAGAAGTTTGTTTTTACTGATCATCTGAAGCCCTTTTCTCTCAACTCGTCAAAGTCATTCTCCATCCAGCTTTGTTCCATTGCTGGTGAGGAGCTGCGTTCCTTTGGAAGAGAAGAGGTGCTCTGATTTTTAGAATTTTCAGCTTTTCTGCTCTGGTTTCTTCCAATCTTTGTGGTTTTATCTTCCTTTGGTCTTTGATGATGGTGACGTACAGATGGGGTTTTGGTGTGGTGGTTGTTAGTTTTCCTCCTATCAGTCAGGACCCTTAGCTGCAGGTTTGTTGGAGTTTGCTGGAGGTCCACTCCAGACCCTGTTTGCCTGGGTATCACCAGTGGAGGCTGCAGAACAGCAAATATTGCAGAATGGCAAATGTTGTTGCCTGATCCTTTCTCTGGAAGCTTTGTCTCAGAGGGGCACCCGGCTATATGAGGTGTCAGTCTGCCCCTACTGGAAGGTGTCTCCCAGTTAGGCTACTTGGGGGTCAGGGACCCACTTGAGTAGGTAGTCTGTCCATTCTCAGATCTCAAACTCCATGCTGGGAGAACCACTACTCTCTTCAAAGCTGTCAGACAGGGACATTTCAGTCTGCAGAAGTTTCTGTTGCCTTTTATTCAGCTATGCTCTGCCCCCAAGGTGGAGTCTACAGAGGCATGTAGGCCTCCTTGAGCTGCAGTGGGCTCCATGCAGTTCGAGCTTCCCGGCTGCTTTGTTCACCTACTCAAGCCTCAGCAATAGTGGATGCCCCTTCCCCAGCCCTGCTGCTGCCTTGCAGCCCAATCTCAGACTGCTGTGCTAGCAGTGAGCGAGGCTCCGTGGGCATGGGATCCTCTGAGCCAGGTGCGGGATATAATCTCCTGGTGTGCTGTTTGCTAAGACCATTGGAAAAGCACAGTATTAGGGTGGGAGTATCACGATTTCCAGGTACCGTGTGTCATGGCTTCTCTTGGCTAAGAAAGGGAATTCCCTGACCCTTTGCACTTCCCAGGTGAGGCAATGCCCCGCCCTTCTTTGGCTCATGCTTCATGGGCTGCACACACTGCTGACAGGCCCCAGTGAGATGAACCCAGTACCTCAGTTGGAAATGCAGAAATCACCCATCCTCTGCATCGCTCACGCTGGGAGCTGTAGACTGGAGCTGTTCCTATTTGGCCATCTTGGAATCTCCCCAGAAGAGGGTTTTAAAACAGAGGTTGTGGACTTTGGCAACCAGCCACTGCTAACTTATGGTCTGGCAGCGAGGGGCCAGGAAGTCAATGCCTCTTTGTCCTTATCTGATCGCCACCTAGTACATCCCACTGTTTGGACTCAACCTGATGCTGGAAGGTTAAGGTCACTTGGTCAATGCAGGTCAGGGAGGTCAGACTTCTGGGGCAAAGAACAAGTTAGAAAAGAACTGGGTGTAGATCAAGATGGGAAAATGCAACTATCCATCATAGGATGGCTACTTCTAATGGTGCTAGGTAGCTTTGAAGAGATTGCCTACTCAAAGTCCTACATTCTTGGCTCGAGGAACAGCCTGAAATAGAAGTATTTTCTCTGACTGTAGAAAAACAATATCTTTTCTCTCGAATCCTTTGTGCTAAAGTAGCCAAAAATCAAACAAAGAGTTTAATTCTGTTGTTTGACAAATTATAATCAGTTTAATTCAGTCTCATTAGCCTTTTCCCGAAGTTGGGACAGTGAAATAGGATAAGACTCCATGGATTCGAATGGGAATATGTGGAAGAATTCAGTCTCTAAACTCATAACCCCATTGAACCCCTATAGCCAACTGAAATAGCTCTTCCATTTTTAATTAAATGGTGGAACCTGGCTAGAAAATTCTGTTACTAATTCTCTAATTCTTCCAAGGGAAAGCCAATCCTTATTTTCTTCTCTCTCCATCAACATCATTGACTCTGAATCTAGAGTTTGCTCCTAAATTTGAGAGGAGAAATATTATTACTTTTTAATTTATATAGGTTTAGGGGACAAAAGTACAATTTTGTTACATGGAGGTATTGCATAGTGGTGAAGTGTGGGCTTTTAGAGTAATCATTACCTTAGTGTACATTGTACCCTTTAGGTAATTTCTCATCCTTCACCCCTCGCCCATCCTCCTACCTTTCTGAGTCTCCAATGTCTATCATTCTACTCTATGCTTATATGTAGACATAATTTAGCTCCCACTTATAAGTGAGAACACTTCATATTTGACTTTCTGTTTCTGAGTCATTTCATTTAAGCAAGAGAAGAAAACTTGTATCCGAAAGTATTCTAAGACTTCACTAATTTATGTGGACAAAAAAAGTCTAAAATGTGTGGAGGAATGAATTCCAAGGGTGTTAGATCAAGAATGGAAGAAGCTAATTTTATTTTAGGCTGAATTTATTGACATGGGTTCATTTTCTGGTTATTTTGGGTTCAATGCACAAGATTGAACCATTGGGAGTGGTTCTAATTATCTTTTGACTTGGTTGATTGAAATCTGGACCTACATGAAAAAAATGTCAGTTTCATGTAGTCATGGAATCTAAAGACTTTTAGGGATACAAAGGTTTAAATGAATTAATCATGTATGACTCAGTCACCCGTTGTCTAATCAGGGTCTCCCTAAGGGCTCAGAAGATATTTCATGAAGACCTTGAGCAAGGTGGGTGGGAACATCTTTAACAGTTCTCGAGTGTATCTTCATAAAGATGCATGGAAATAAGCTTCCTAATTTCTGTGCAGATGGGGAACTCCTGGGATGGCAGAAACCAAGTAGTATCACTCAGCAAGGCTGTTGTTACCCAAATAGGCTGTAGGACTGGTACAGTCACCTTCCATGGGCCCTGATTGATCATGAAGTCTGATGACCCAGGTCCTACTTGATGTGGACAACCAAAAAACTGGTAAAGACTGAACTGGTAATTTCCACACTGGAGTCAGTAAGGAGTCCCACAGTTCCTAGGTAGAAGGGAAGGGAAAAAAACCCTGCGAGAAGACTGTAATAACAATCCAAGAACATCCACTCTATGTCTTCCTTCTAGATTTCCCTGAAGGGTCCCTAATTATTTGCCAAAGTCACTTTGTGTTTACACTGTTTGTGGAGTCCAAGATTCTGGCTGTGGAATAACTAATTTCTGGAGAATCAGAATGCCAGTGTGGTACTTACACAGCTTTGATAAGTCCACCATAGCGTAGGAGCATTGGGAATTTGAACTATTGTCATGTTTTATTATTTGTTATACCAATTTTCTGACCGAATAGATAGAACAAATATCTTCAAGAATGTGAGAAATCCTCACAATGTCTTCCTGGCTCACAGAATGAAGACTATTAAGATAGAAGATACTGGAATTCAACCTTCCTAGTGAAATGGAAAAGAGTTAATAGCATCCAAAGGGAACTGGAGGGATTTGTGTCACCATCAATGACTTGAATGAAATGGGGTGGTGATTACTATCAAATTCCCATTTATTTCCGCAGTTTGGCAGATGAAGAAGATGGATGACTTGGGGGAGAGTGTCATGGATGATTGCTTTATAGTGTGTGGTCTCCTTATCAGAGAAAATTAGCATACCTTCTGATACCAGTTGAGAAGCTATTGATTTAATCACTGCTTTCCTCTGTGTCCCAGTGAGCAGAAAACTCCAGGTACAATTTACTTTAATGTGAAAAAATCATCAGAGGATTCTATCAAAATTTTGGCTCTGGGCTATAATTTAGACTGTAGGGATCATGACCATCTTAGGATATTTTGCTGGTCCAAGACATTAAGGACATGAGGCTGATAAGACCCAGAAAGCAGAATAAGGTATTCATATGTCTGGTGTTTAGTGAAACATACATGGATGGTGATAAATCCAAAGAATGTACAGGGTTATTCCACTGCAGTAAAGTATCGAGGGATTCAGTGACATAGGGAATGTCATAAAGAATTACTATTATAATCCTTTAAAACTGAATGACAAGTGGGTCCTATGCCTCTAAGGAAGAGACAAAGAAGCTTGGCGGGCTTCTTTGTATTTGGAAGAAATACAGATCCCATCTGGGTGTGCTGCTCCATTTTATTTGATGGGTGACTCAGAAGGCTAACATGTTGATGTAGGATCTAAAGTCTTTCTAGCTGATCCAGAATGTAGGGCAAGCAATAATATTATTCAGTGCATTCGAATGTTAACTCCATGAAAGTGATAGACACTTCATCTCCATCTTATTCATCAATGACTCTCCAGAGTTGGGCATGCAAATAAATATTTGTTGAACGAATAAGGAACTCAGCAGCTTCAATGGTACCCAACTGTCTGGGGTAGAGCTAGATATTCTGTATAGTCTGGGATTGTGGTAAGGCTTCACAAAATATAACCTAGTGAAGGCCCTTATTTTGACAGAAATTATGCCCTCTTGAGAAAGTAACTATTGAGAAAAGTCCTTGGTTTCCCTATAAGCTTCAGTACGTTATGTCCTGAACTGATTGCTATCTGATATATTAAGCTATGAATCTGAGAGTTAATGAGAGCTCTTAACATATACTGAACCTCATTTATTCCAAGACTACATGTTTCACATTTGGACATCTCTAAAATGTGTTTATACATATATCTATTATATATCTATAATTCATGGCACACTAGTTTATTTGGAAGCATTTTTTTCCCCTGGGAGGAATGTGAAGTGATGCCATCTCTTACAATTGAGGAGATAGGTGCTATTATTATTATTCCAGTTTAAAAATGAGGAAACAGACGTAGTAACTTGCTCAGAAGTCACATTTGCTAGTAAGTGATAGAGTACGGGTCCAAACCTAGGCAGTCTAGCTTCAAAAGCTGGCTCTTAGCCATTACGCTATATATCTCTTAGAAAGTTTAAAGAGGAAATATATTATTCCATATCTTAAAAATTGATATAGTGGGGGAGTTGATATATGAGGGAGTTCTCTACACACTCTACTCAATTTTGCTGTGAACCTAAGACTGCTCTAAAAAATAAAGTTTGTTAATTTGAAGATTGATCCAATGTATCTAAAAATAGTTGTATGCATTGCAAGTTTTTAATGAAAGACTTCCTTTACCAAGAAGGCTTTTAATCCAGGACTCAAGATGTTAGAGAATCTTTTCCTAATTCATCCTGATGCTTATAAAGTGACTCATGTGTAAGATGTTATGATGCTTCTTGGGGTTGGGGTTAGGGATGGACTCTATACATGGGCTTAACATGATCTGCCACTTCACCATTGATGAGCTAGCAACCACCACTAACAAACTTGTTGGCATTAAAGATCATCCATGAGTCCTGATGGAAGATTGATTAAAATGAACCCATCTTCATAGAGAAGGTATGATTTGTCCTCACTGCATTTTGCCAGAGCTACCATTTATGAACCTATGAATGCCCTAAACAATGTTACAGCGTCTCCAACAATATTGTTTCTTATCAAGGAACTCACTTAGTGTAAAGATGTTAGAGAATGGACTGATGCTTGAGAAATTTTACTGGCCATATCTTATTATTTTATTTTATTTTTTGAGACGGAGTTTCGCTCTTGTTGCCCAGGCTGGAGTGCAATGGCGCGATCTCGACTTACCGCAACCTCTGCCTCCAGGGTGCAAGCGATTCTCCTGCCTCAGCCTCCAGAGTAGCTAGGATTACAGGCATGTGCCACCACGCCTGGCTAATTTTGTATTTTTTAGTAGAGACAGGGTTTCTCCACATTGGTCAGGCTGGTCTCGAACTCCTGACCTCAGGTGATCCTCCTGCCTCGGGCTCCCAAAATGCTTGGATTACAGGCATGAGCCACTGTGCCCAGCCTACTGGCCATATCTTACCTTTTCATATCAGTAGTCCTTATTGAACAGTGGATCATCCTATGAAGTCTCAGCTCTGCCTGTAGAAGGGAAAGACTATAGTGTGAGTTTGGACTTTAGCATCCTGAAGAATGAAGGTTCAGGTTACCCCACTGGATAAAGAATACTAATTAGCTGAGGCACTTGTTCAAGACTAAGTTAATATAAAAGAGGAAGAAGATCATAAATACCAGCTATGATGGACACTGTGATGCACCAGCTAGATTACCCCTCATTGAATGAATTGTTGCCCCAGCTTATGGGAGACTGTCTGCAGAGATCCTTTACTTTTCAACCCCTTCAGAGATTGACTCAGCTATAGGGAGCTGCCTCACTCAAGTTCATGCCCCTTCATGGGGTGACCCACGTTCAGTAATGGATCAATGTGGGGATTTAAAGACCTGGTTATCTCAGCCCAACTGGAGTCAACTCTGAGGGGTCATTCTAGCTCTCAAGGTCCCCACAGCACTGACGAGGGCTGTTGGGTCAGCATTTCAGCTTGCCTTTTTCCATTGTCTACTCTGCTCCCTTCACTACCCTTCTATAGGAGTTGATCCCAAGAGCTCTCCTAAATAAATATCCTGCAAGCTAAATCGCATCTCAGAATCTACTTTCCAAAGAACCTAACCTGTAACCATAGTTGTAATCTCATATCAGTTACCAGTGAGAAATATGGCCTCAAATCATGTTTCTTTTCTTAATGTAGTATGTGTGTATGTGTGTGTGTGTGTGTATGTGTGTGTGTATATGTACTTTCTTTCCTTTTCTGCTATCTGGCTCTATCCCATGTTTATATGTATGCACAATATTATGTGTTGTTAGGGGCTGACTTCATTTGGTAGGATACCAGGGAGGAGAATAGACATCATATCTGGAGCTGGCTTCAATGCCAGTTGAGGCTTCCTTTTGCCTCCCATTCAGGAGATGGTGACTTTTTGGTTGTCCTGAGGATGGTTTTATTGCATTAGACAGTAGCAATGTTTTTGGAAATGGTAAGAAGAAAAGATGGATCTTAGAGGTTGTTAGCAAAAGTGATGGGCTATAATGGATGTTGGTCATTTTGGCTGTGCAGAATTTAAAAACATCCTTTGTGTTTTGGGGCAAGTCCTAAGATAGGTGGGGGGTTATTCTCTCTACAGAAAGTGAAAGGAGTGAGTCATTCTATCCCTAGCTTAGTAGCTGAGGCATCATCATGTGAACCATGGCTAGTCAACCACATTCCCTAGTGTCTACTTTGAACGTAGAAGGAATGATGCAAGTGGCACGGTCAGTTAAAAGTTATTCATGGAGGCTGTGGCAAAGTCATAAGTCCTTGTCATTATAGCAAGAATCTGATGGCTGAAGAGCACCAGTGGTGTTCTAGGCAGACTGTTTTTAGGAAGGACCTTGGCTGAGAGTCCCTCAGTTCCTGCCAAAGCTGGTTGTCACAGTTTCCTGCCAGTTCTGTAAGGTATCCAATACCTGTGTAGTTAATTCCTTTTCTGCATAAGGTAACCAGAGTCTGTCTCCACAATTTGTATTCCAAACCATAGTTAGTCTACAAATACCTCAGGATACTAATAAATGCGAGCAGCATAGATATCTGATGGGGTTGAAGAAGAGTTTAGGCACTTGAATTTCAGGGCAAATAGGTGCAAGGCAGCTGGAAGCAAAGGCAAATGAGCACCCCTTGACTACTGAAAAAAAAAAAAAAAAACCCTGATGAAATACATTCCTGTTGTTTTCCCTAGGAAGCCTGGATCTTTGCGATGACAGAAATGACTCTGGGATAGCCAAGCAAATATAAGCAGCAGAAACTTATCATTATTCTATGACCCTAACTTTCTTCCTTGTAGTATTTACTCCTTGTTTTTCATATTTACTTGTGACTCCAGGACATATTTTCTTGGCAGGAGCACATCCCAGATATTCCCACTGCCTGAAGATGAACACAAATCTGATTTTATTAATGAGTGATTACTAGCAAATCAAGAAATAGCTGTATCATAGACTTGGACTGTTCACGTAATAAGTGGTCCATGACCATGCTCCAATTCCACAGCAGCTATAAAACTGTCAGAAACAAAGAAACTTGTTAATCAGAAATGGCAGAGTTGTAGACCCTGTCCCCATCAGAGCAGTTCTCCAATTTATTTATTTAGGTGCATTCTTAATACTACATGCCAGATCTGTGAATATTGCAGCAATGGCAATTAAAGAGGTTGCTTGGCAAACCCCAACATACTGCCAAGGCAGCCACAAGCTGTTACACATTCCTTCCTGATGCTTATAACATTTTCATTGCAACATGTAAGTAATATATCTCCTCTTATTTAAGTGGCAGATGTTAGAGAGCTTTATGTTTGTTCAGGTAAACCCATAAAAGAGGAAGGTTAACTCATAGCATCTGGAAGGTAGGGAATAGGTTAATCACTTAGGAGCCAGGAAAGGGTTGAGAAAGGAAGTCTGAGCTGTTAAGACCACCCTAGGGACCAAGAATGAACAGAACAGGGCTTCCCTTGAAGTCTGGAGTTGGGGCACTGCTAGCAAAACACCAACATTCCCTTCCAACTAGGAAGGCAGCAGGTATCTCATGGTTAGATGGGAAATCACTCATTAGAGGGGCATAATTATAATAGTGGCTTGGATCTCACAAATTTCTGAACTCTCATACTAATGCAAAAGGAATTAAGAAAACATATAGAGTCTTAAGAGATTTCTAAACAGAATCACCCTACATTATTTGTTATAATTTATTAAGTACCTGCTGTATGCTAGTTGCTGTGCTCAGCACTGCACATACCTTTGTTCATTTCATTTTCTCAGTCATGCTTTATTTTGTGCATTTTACAGATGAGGTTCCAATTAAGTCACTCATCAAAGCATCTTCTTCTGCGCGACACGGTAAGTCAGAATCCAGCTTTGTCTGATTCTGAAAGCCTAGGCTGTTTTTACTACACTCTAGAGATGGAGACCTTCAAAAAAGATCTGCCCATGAGAGAGATGTGTTTGTTTGCCCAGGGCTTGTCCCTGTGTCCCTTGGAAGTTAACAACAACCAGCATGTCCCTGGGTACCACTGTCAGATTCAGAACCTCAGGCTCTCCTGAAATTTGATCCAGCCCAGTGTGGGATCTTTCATATTCTGTTCTTTGGCCTCACGGTTTACATAAAGCACTACATAAATCTAGTTTACCCTGGAACGAGTTCTAAGAGAAAGCGTATTACTTTACATGCATGAGGAAGAGAAGATAAGGGAGTTAGGTTTGAACCAAAGTTTGTTTTGTCATAAGGGCCTTTGTCACGTGGTATTTTAAAAGAACCCAAACAACCAAACCACTGACTTGAAGAGTGGTTTTAAAGACATACGGTTTGAATCACCCCTGTTCCATAGGGCAACTGAAATAGGAGCTGAAAATGACCTGCTTGTCTATCTTACCCTTCTGGAGACAGTTCAGTACAGATGGTTCCCTGTAGACTGGGCTTGCCTTATTCCTACTGGGTTTGATGAACTAAGCGCCAGGGCACCCCTCATTTTCCTCTTAGATGTGTCAGTCACCTAACAGTTCTTACTGCCTGGAAATTTTCTTGACCCAAAGCCAAAGTGTTCCTCTGTTCCATTTCATCTCATTACTCCTTTTACACTTTTGGGCCTCTGAGTCATTCTTTTGTATCTAGAAGATTCCACTCTTTCCAAAGATGGCAGGCTTAAGGTCTTCTTCCACTGGAGTTTCCCCAGTGCCTGGGCTTTTCCAAGTGGGCATTGGTACTTCGTCTTCTTCCAAGATGGGGAACCTCTAGAATGATCCCAGAGTCAGGTACCCAAGGGTGGACTTGGGAGGTGGCAGGGAGCTTAACTGAGTTTTCCCTATGACTTCTCCTCACAACAAATATTTTTTTAAAAAATATTTTCACTGCTAGATATGAGATGTACATATTTTAGGGGTAAATGGATAATTTGATACATTCATATAATCAAATAAGAGTAACTGGAATATCCATCATCTTAAATATTTATCTTTTCTTTATGCTAGAAATGTACAAATTATTCTTTCTAGGTATTTTGAAATGTACAATGAATGTTAACTATTGTCATTCTACGGATCTATCTAATACCAGGTCTTTTAATGACTGAGAAGAGTGAACATATATCTCAGAGGCATTTGCACTGTGGCCCAAAGTGATTTGAGATTTCCTTGACATTGCCCATTTTGTCTTAAATATTCACATCTTCAATGAATCTGTATTTGTTTTAATATGAAACTATTTTAAACGCTAACGAATTAAGTTATTCAACCCTTTGCCCTCCCCCAACCTGCAACCCCAGTCCTGTGAAATCCTCAAATAAAATTGTCACTGCAGAAATGTGCTTTATGCTGAGACTGTGACCTCAAATACCTTCAACATTCTAATAATAGTATAAATTCCAGTTCAAGAAATATGAATCTAAGAAATATAAAGTGCCTACGAAAGTAAGGTGAGAGTGAAGAATCTAGAATAAAGGAAGGGGTGACAGAGTACAGGTAATAGAAAATGGGCACACTGTTTTTGGGCAGATTAGGGTCTTGAATCTTACAGATTCAGAAAGAGTTATTTAACATCTATGATATTCAGCTTCTGCAGTGAGAAAAATAAGCAAAACAGACCTCATTTTGAGGTTTTTAAAGAGAGAATTTGTGGAAATACCTAGCACAGTGTTTAGTATTGTTGGTGTCAAATAAACATTGTCTTTTTACGTGGGGGTGAGGGGAAGGCTCTGGAGGAGGTAGAGAAGAAAGTTATTCAAGCTTCCTTCTGAGTCATTTATCTTCCTGCCATTACCTTTTCCAGCCCCACTCATTTGCTGGAACAGAAAACTTTCAGCTCAAAGACAGCCCTTACTTACTGTCTGAGCCAGTCCTGGCCAACTGGGCTATATTTCAAGAGCCTTCCCCTTCCCACTAGAAAGAACTTGGAATTACTATTGTGCTGGGGGTGGGCCATGGGTATGTGCCCACTTGCTGAGCTTCGCTTTTCCTCTCTAACCTCCATCTTCTGACTGAGATTTGGCCTTAATATCCTGAGTGCAGTTTACTTACTTTGCTGAGACCAAAAGCCTTCTGTCAATACCACATCTATCCAGCTTGACCCAGCATTGCATAACGTTCATTAACCTCTTCTCGCGAGCACTGAATCCAAGTGATGGTCTGGTGTTTAGTGTGTCTGCTTTATCAGCCCACTGCCTGAATGCCCTTCATGAGCTTGGGGTCTCCAGCATCTGCATAACATTAACCTCTTCTCATGAGTACCAAGCCAAAATTGATGGGTCTTTGCTCTTTATGCATTTTTTAAAAATGCAGTGCCTGAACCCTCTTCTGATGTTTGAAAATCCTTCTTTACATGAGGAAGTCTGAAAGGCCAGATGTTGATAGTTAGAATGTGGGCACCAGTGTGTGCTTGGCCAACAGATGCTCATGCTCAAGTCTGTAAATTTGAAACCAGTGATGTAGAGTGGCAAGGAATAGGCCAGAATTCATTCCCTCTGAGAAGTTACATAAGCTGGAACTTGACTAATTCTCCTTCACCTGGCAACCCAGAAGTGCCTGAAATTCTAGGTTTTGCCTTCAACGACATAACATAAAAAATAGATCATGAGATTCAGAATTAGACATAGAGTTGACCCTTGATCTTGCACTTACTAGCTGTGTAATTTGGGGTAGGAAGTTTAAACTCCCTGAGTTTCAGCATCATCATCTGTAAAGTAGAAATAAGAGTGGTTTCATAGCCTTGTATGTATCAAATGAGACAGTGTAGGTAATTTTCTTTTGCAAAGCCAAAAAAATGTGCTGGATTAACATGACGATGGCTATCATCATTTATTTGCTATACCTTTCGTTTTTGTTGCTGTTATTTATGAAAACACTTTTTCCTTTGAGAATAACACTTTAGCTGTGTCAATCATTTACATTTAAAGTGAATGAAGAAATTAAAGTAAGGGGGAAGAGATGACTGAAGAAGGGTGCTGGGAAGTGGAAATGGTAGACTGTGCTAAGAAAGAGAAAAATAGACCACCTAGGAGGCTAACATGTACTTTTTCCTCCTCAAAACAGTAGCTAGGCTTGGTTCTTCCAAATCTTTCATGTGCCTACTAGGTTTCTTTTCTTTTTCTTAACAAGGAAATGTGAAAAATGTAAATTTTCATCCAATAAAATATGTATTTATTGAGGTGGGGGCACCTGGTGTTTCCTGGGGTCGGAAGAGATACTCAGTCCAGACTGCTTCTGTAACAGGATCTTGGTTGAGGTTCTAGATGTCAAACCTCTATTTGCTATTTCTGCACATTTTTGAGCTTGTTATTTGTTATTTACCCTTCTTGTCACTTTCCTGATCTGGTCTATGCCCTTCCACAAGTTCCTTTAAGCTTTAGGTAACGAGTCCTTTTGGATGTTTGCATCCAAGGACCCTGACTCAACAAATCCTGCTTTAATCCAGGCCGACCAGCCTCAATCATGATGCTGCCACCTGCTGGATTCATTGTTTAATGTCCGTATCTCAGGCAAGATCATGACCCCCATGAAGCAGAGACTATACTGTTCTTTGGGATAAGCACTATGATGTGTCCGCCAAATCTCCTGTTAATGAAGTCCTCGTTTCCCCAGATGCAAAGGGTGCTGTTGGTAGGTGGCCTTCAGCGGCCAGCGCCTTCAGTGTGATTGTCTCATCAGCAGAGAGGCACCTTGCCCAACACCACATCCCAGGGTGGTCCCATCAATGTGACCATCTCAGCTCAACAGGGGAGAACTCTAAGGACCCTCCTAGCTCCAGAGCTTCCTGTGGGGTTTGCTGAAGCTGTGCTTGGACGCGCACCGCAGTTTGACCCTTTATTCTGCTTGATCCTGCTTTTATCCTCTCCTTTTATCACGTTACTGATCTTAATAAATCCCTTTAAAAACACTTCCTGCGTGCTGACCTCCATCTTAGAGTTGACTTCCTGGAAAACCTATTGATAACAGTCTTTTTGATAACCAAGTTGTTAGGACCTAGCCTAGTTTCACATAAAGACCGAGTGCAGGTATCTATTTGTTGAATAACTAGGCGATTCCTTTTATCAATGGAGAGGCCATCCTTCTCTGACCCAAGACTGATCTCTGCTTCTTTGAATCTCATGTCCTCCTACCTCCTCTTGCCTAGCTATGAAGATCTTCACCTTCTTCCTCTTTCTTACATTTACCCAGTCAGTCCTTAATAGGGGAAAATCGCAAGGCTTTGTCTTGGGCTTTCTTCGCTAGGTCAGATTCCATGGACTGTGAGCAACAAAGGCGCAGTTGACAAGTCTGTTTGTGAGATTCCCGACACCTTTCACAGTGTTTGCCACTTAGTAGGTATTCAATAAATGTATATTTTATGGAATAAAAGTCCAGATCTTCTACATTTCATTGTTAGGGAAAATAAAGCAAACCTAGTAGCAGCGTGGAAGAGACAGGAGGATCGAGCCTAGCAAGTGCTTTGAGGAGGAGAAAGTTTATGTTAAGTCTCCTAGGTAAACTATTTTTCTTTCTTAGCATGTTCCGCCATTTGCACTCCTCAGTGCAGTTCTTCAGTCATCTCTTTCCCCTTACTTTTATTATTCATTCACATTAAAATGCAAATAATTGACATGGCTAAAGTGCTATTTTTATTATTATTATTGGCACAGAGTCTCACTTGTCACCCAGGCTGGAGTGCAGTGGTGCCATCTTGGCTTACTGCAGCCTTGACCTCCTGGTCTCAAGCAATCCTCCTGCCTCAGCCGTGCAAGTAACTGGCACTACAGGTGTGTGCCACTGTGCCTGGCTAATTGTTTTGTAGACACAGGGTTTCACCATGTTGCCCAGGCTGGGTTTGGCCTCCTGAAATCAAGTGATCTGCCTGCCTCAGCTTTCCAAAGTGCTAGAATTGCAGATGTGAGCCATCGTACCTGGCCTAAAGTGCTATTCTTGAAGGAAAAAGTGTTTTCATTGATACTAGCAAGACAAATGAAAGGCAAGACAAATGAAGATAACCATCATCTTGTTAATCACGCAATTTTGTTCGGCTTTGCAAAGGAGAACTATCTACATTGTCTCATGTAATACAATGCTATACAAACGTTCTTATTGTTTCTACTTTATGGATGATGACACTGAAACTCATGGAGTTTACCCCTCCTACCCCATGTTATCCAGCTTGTGAATGGAAGAGCCAGGGTCAAATCTGTATCTGTTTCTTTCTGTATCTTATGCTCTTTTATGTCATGTTGCTGAAGGCAAAACCTAGAATTTCAGGCACCTGTGGGTTGCCAGATAAAAGACAATTAGTCAAGTTCTAACTTATGTCACTTCTCAGTAAGACCTGTCCTGCTTACCAAATCTGAAACCTAGCTTCTTTCTGTGATGGCTATTGAAAGAGTAAAGCCCCTCAATACTCCTGCCCAGCTGTTTAGCCTTGCCTAAAAGAGTTCCTGGTTGAGGCCGGGCGCGGTGGCTCAAGCCTGTAATCCTGGCACTTTGGGAGGCTGAGACGGGTGGATCACGAGGTCAGGAGATCGAGACCATCCTGGCTAACATGGTGAAACCCTGTCTCTACTAAAAAATACTAAAAACTAGCCGGGCGAGGTGGCGGGCGCCTGTAGTCCCAGCTACTCAGGAGGCTGAGGCAGGAGAATAGCATAAACCCAGGAGGCAGAGCTTGCAGTGAGCTGAGATCCGGCCACTGCACTCCAGCCTGGGCAACAGAGCGAGACTCCGTCTCAAAAAAAAAAGAAAAAAAAAAAGAGTTCCTGGTTGAAAGAGAAGCATATTTTCATTTGAAGAGTTCATCCAATTTTTAGGCTTTAGGGACAACATTTGTCATGGGAATCAAAGTGTCAACTAAGACAAAAAAAGAATAACAGCACACAGCTGGCGCACCTCTATTAATCTAAATGTAAACATTTCACCAAATGTTTTACAGGAACAAAAGTATCAGTGAAGTTATTTCTTTAAAATGGACGGAGAAAAGAGTTTGAGAGAAGAACCAAGTTGTACCCTGATAGTGATCTGGTCCCAGGCTCAATATCCATTTATTTCTCTTAAAACATGGTGTTACTCATAGAGCCCTTCATCCTGGAATACCAGCTGTGACTATGCTATATTTTTCATTTGGAAACAGACCTTCCTTTCCAGTTTCCAAGCCTGTCTGTCTGACCACGTTCTTGGCACACTATCTGATCACAGCTCAGAGATTTTAACCTGCCTGAAAAATACTGTGGATGGATTTTCCAGGAATGCTAACCTGGACTTGAAAACAATGTTTGATTTTAAGTAGTTTCTTCTTTATTTTTATCCAGTCTCTTGTACAAAAGATATCTCAATAAGCTGCTCTCTCTCTCTCTCCCTCTGTGTGTGTGTGTGTGTGTGTGTGTGTGTGTGTGTTTATGGTGTTTGGAGACTGAAAAGCAATTCCAACTTATTGATGATAGGGAAAGGAAAGTGCTTGAGTCTTGGGCTGAACGTTTTTTCTCTTGGTTTGATTGTTCACAGATGTGATGGGCAAATTCATTATTGATAATGTGGAAGAACTGGCAAAGTATTAGACAAGAAAATGCAATAGTTAGTATGGACCCTTTATGAGGTCTGAGTATAGTTCTTAAACATCTGTGTGCTCTCTGCTTCCATGTTCACCATCTGAAAATCATTCTTACCCACAATTTTAACCATTTCTTTGGAGCTTCCTGGGTTAATCCTGCTTCTGTTGCTCCTACATCTTTATAGCTAGTATTTCCTGTGTGCTTACTACCTGTGTAAGGCATCACTTAAGAGATTTGTGGATGTCCCTTAGCCAAAACCTTACAACCCCAAGAGATGGGTATTCATTCTTATCTCCATTTCAGATGAGAATGTTGAAGTATGTACAGGATAAGAAACTTGTCCAGTGTCCCAGAACTTGTAATAAGCAAAGGCTGTATTAAAACCCAGGTAAGTCTGACTCCAGAGACTGTACTTATAACCATTAAACCAAACTATTTCTACCTAAAAATGTGCTAAAGGTGCTTGCTTGCCCAGAAGACCTTTCCAAACTGTCTCCAGGTTCCAGACCTCCCAGCCTTGACTTCTATCCCTACTCTGGGAGCTTGGTAAGTGTGTATGTTTTTCAGACTGAACGTGGGGTAAAACTTAGTGGACAGAGGAGCCAAAGAGACGATGAGTTTAACAAACACAGACTTTCCCTCCCTCAGAATGAAGTTGCTGGCTAAAGGTGGACTGGTTCATCAGCAGTGGAGACAAGGATCTGCTCTGCTGAAGAGAGTTTTATGGCATAATAAGAACTGTGTCTGTGGCCTTTCCTCCTCCTGAGAAAAGCAAATGCCAGGCAACAGGATATGAATGAATAATCCATAAAATCTAGCATAGAGCACATCCCAGCTATCCTAATGCCTTCTGCGAGTGTCATTGCCAAGGGAAATCAGATTGGTATTCTCCAAAATTTGTTTGTTTTAAAAATTAATCAGATTTTATTTTATTATTTTATTTTATTTTTTGAGAGGGAGTCACCCAGGCTGGAGTACAATGGCATGATCTCGGCTCACTGCAAACTCCACCTCCTGGGTTCAAGCAACTGTTCTGCCTCAGCCTCCTGAGTAGCTGGGATCACAGGCGCACATCACCATGCTCGGCTAATTTTATATTTTTAATAGAGATGGGGTTTTGCCATGTTGGCCAGGCTGGTCTTGAACGCCTGATCTCAGGGGATCTGCTGGCCTCAGCCTCTCAAAGTGCTGGGATTACAGGCATGAGCCACCACACCTGGCCCCAAATTAGTGAGTTTTTAATTGAAAAATTAAAAATTGCATGTATTTACTGTGTGCCACATGATGTTTCAAAATATGTATACATTGTAAAATGGCTACATTGAGCCAATTAACATGTGCATTACCTCACATACTTTTGTTTTGTGGTGAGAACACTTAAAATCTATTCCCTTAGCAATTTTCAAGAATACATTGTTATTAACTATAGTAGGCATGTTGTGCAATAGGTCTCTTGAAGTTACTCCTGGTATCTGACATTTTGTATCCTTTGACCAACACTTCCTCAGTCCACCCCTCACCCTCAGGGCCTGGTAACTGCCATTTATATCTGTCTTTTACTGTTCCAGATTTTGGTTCTTCTTTGCTTCTTCTAAGTGGGGCACTTTCACTAAGGTAATTTAGAAAGCACCAGATTTGTCTCAGTAATACAACATAGAGAAATGCAACTTTGACATTGAAAACATTCTTGGCTGGGCATGGTGGCTCACACCTGTAATCCCAGCACTTTGGGAGGCTGAGGCAGGTGGATTACCTGAGGTCAGGAGTTCGAGACCAGCCTGGCCAACATGGCAAAACCCTGTCTACTAAAAATACAAAAAGTAGCCAGGTGTGGTGGTGGGCATCTATAATCCCAGGTACTCGGGAAGCTGAGGCAGTAGAATCACTTGAACCTGGGAGGTGGAGGTTGCAGTGAACCAAGATCGCGCCACTGCACTCCAGCCTGGGTGACAGAGCAAGACTCCATCTCAAAAACAAACAACCAAAAAAACCAAAAAACATTCTGGCCCATATAGAATGAGGGAAGCAGTATCTTTTAAAGAATTTTTTTTTTTTCCTGTGGCACATAGCAGAAAAATAAACTGGTGTAATTAATAAGAAAATGTAGTGTTTTACATAACTGTAAATTCCAGTGTTGGTGTGTACTTCAGGCAAGGTTTGATCTAGTGGCTCAATGGTGGAGCCAATGTGTGCATGTCTTTTTATTGCTCTGCTTCACCTTCCAAAGGTGTTAATACTACAAAGTCTCCTCACAGTCTAAGGTGGCTACTGGCAGCAACTGAGGCCAAACGTCTCTTGTTTCCATGCAGAAGGGAAAGAGGGAATCTTCTCTCCACTGTCAAATTGAAGTTCTTTGCTTAACTATGATCAGCTTGTGACATAAGTGTTTCTATGAATCAACCACTGCTGTCATATGATTTGGGAGATATCAACCTCACTGACTGTATGAGTGGGTCCAGATCAACTTAAATCAGTCAATATAATCCTACCTTTTTTCCCCCAGTAATTGGTTCAGGACTGGACATGTAATTCAGGTCTAAGCCAAGTGGCATTTTTTGGGGGCAGTAGTGGTTTCATAGTGAATGGGTAGTGTTTCATAGTAAATAGATGCTGGGCGTGCAACTATACTGTCCACTACAGGAAGTAAGACCAAAATACAGTCATCCAGTCAGCACTACTTAATATCTTGGTCATCGATAGAAATGCTTACACGTAAGAAAATTAGTTACACTACTTTAAATCAATATAATTTTATTTATATGCTGATTCTGCTTCTACTTGCCAAAATAGATTAGAATTTCTTAGTTCATGTTCCACACAACATTTAGGCAGGTGATATAGGCTGGTAGAATTACTATTTCTGGTCAAAGGATTTCTAGAAATTTCTAGATTTAGGAACACATCTTGTTTTTTTGTTTAAAATTTCCTAGCTTAGCCAACATAGTGAGACCTGATCTGTACAAGAAACAAAAAATTAGCCAGGCGTGGTGGTTTGTGCCTGTAGTTCCTGCTACTCAGGAGGCTGAGGTGGGAGCATCACTTGAGCCTGGGAAGTGATCGCTGCAGTGAGCTATGATTGTGCTACTGCACTCCAGCCTGGGTGACAGAGTGAAATTCTGTCTCTAAATAAATACATAAATAAACAAGATTTCCTCACTGAATTTCCGTGTAAAATTATAAAAAATGTTCATGCTAAATTAATTCAATGCACAATTGCAAAATTCTGTAAATACTCATAAAGTTTTTCTTCATCCCAGTGACCCCAGAGGTAATTCATGTTAACACTTGATATATTTCCCTAACTTTTTTTTCTAGTTTGTAGAAAACTGCATAAGCACATGTATAGAGTTGTTTTGGTTATTTCATTTCATAAAAGATGAGATTATATTATTCGCATTACTCTACAATTTTTTTTTCACTTAATGATACATCACCAATTTATTTCCACATCTATAGCTATAGATTTAACTTAGTCTTCCAAGGATCCCTGTTACTAATGTACAACAGAGTTTATCCAACCATTCCATTAATTGATGGATATTCAAGTTATTTTCATTTCTTTTTTTTTTGAGACGAAGTCTTGCTCTGTCGCCCAGGCTGGTGTGCAGTGGCATGATCTTGGCTCACTGCAACCTCCGCCTCCCAGGTTCAAGCAATTCTCCGCTCTCAGTCTCCCAAGTAGCTGGGATTACAAGCATGCACCATCACACACAGCTAATTTTTGTATTTTTAATAGAGACGGGGTTTCACCATATTGGCCAGGCTGGTCTTAAACTCCTGACCTCAAGTGATCTGCCCATCTTGGCCTCCCAAAGTGCTGGGATTACAGGTATGAGCCACCACGCCTGGCTATTTTCATTTCTTTTCTACTAAAAACAATGCTATTTCACTTTATTTAACCTAGCATAACAGCTTTTTCTTAGCAGACTATGAAATAGCATATTCTTTAACCAATGAATCCAGTATCAGAGCTTGATCCTGTGATTATGACATATCAACTAATTCATTTCCCTTTGTAACATGAATTTAGAACATTAACCAAAGTAGTGAGTAATTCATGAAGGGGCACATTCCAAGGCATTTATAAACCTTCCAATTCTTGACATCACTTTTATTAGGCAGAAACTAGCTTTAAACCAGGTGGTTGGAGTGAGTTTAATGAATGGTCTAATTACAAGAGTGAGAGCTGATTTAAGGGAAAGATTTAAGGGAAACCAACTAGGAACAGTGAAGCAGCACAGAGCTGGGAAGAGGCCTTACCTTATCCTTAAGCCTGAAGAGGGAAGGGAAACGTGGACAAAGGAATTAGAGAAAGAGCTGTAGTTGGGGAAGACAGCCTGTCCCAGAGAGTGACAGAGGGGAACCCATGGCCTGCCAAGGGGGAATTCCAAGGGAGTAAATGCCTCAGCCTCATTCTGCTGTCCTTTCAGCTGCAGCTCTTGTTTCCACATTGGCCAAAACTAACTGGAAAGAAAGGGAACCCAATGATGCTGTTGATAAAAGTCAACCTTTTTGGCCCCTGAGCAGGATGAAAAAGGATGGAGCGTGAAGAATACCCAGAACCTTCCTCTAGCGTATGATTCACCTCTGAAGGTTCAGGAAGTGGGAGTGAAAAATGTAAAATGGTCTCTCAGGTATAATTGTATACACATGGGACTAGAGTCATTTGCAAAGCTGTTTTCCTGTAGAAGCATTACTATCTTATCTCTTTCCATTTTCCACCACCATTTGCAATAAGAATATTATTCTTATTCTACAGGACAGGATCATGCCTGTCTTGCACAGGGCTGATCGGTTTGCCTCAGAAATTGTTTTCTCATTAGCATCATTTATATCCAGATGGGCTAGAAAATCTTATAAATCATCCAAGATAAGGACTCTCTCCTACGTTGGTGAAACCGATGATGAGTAAATAGCATTGCATGATTCACTTATTAACTCAGCAAACATGTGTTGAGTAAGCACTCTGTATCAGGACTTGTGCCAGATACTGGAAAAAATATAGCAAGGAATTAGACACAGCCCTCAAGGAGTTTGCCATCTTTAGAGAGAGACAGGTCAGCAAATGTTTACGGTTCTATCAGTAAATTGAGTGATGGGCCACACATGGGCAGTAAAAAGCAGGGGCTACGTGCTTGTGTTTATGATCTGGTTCCATCACCTGTTATCTCTGTGGCCTGAAACAAGTTACTAAACCTCGTATGTGTAATGATAACTGTGACAGATTGGTTTCCAAAAATGGCCGTAACAACTCCCATCCCACTGCAATGTGACCTTGGTACCCCCGCTTCCCCACTTCCTGTCAAAGGGTGAGATTAGGTTTACCACCGCTTTGAATCTGAGCATGTCCAGAGACTGCTTTGATCAAAAGACTATGGTGGTAGCAGCACTGTCAGTGCTAGATTCAGCTCAGGTTTATCTGGTCTGGTACATTCCATATCTTGCCTTTTGGAATGCTAGCTCTTGGGATGTTTCTTCCGGAAACATAAGCACCAGGCTGTGAGAAGCCTGTTAAAGCGAACTAAACATGGCCTGAGAAGGACCCCGTACTTCTGTATTTGAGTCCTTGTGGACGAACTGTAACCTAAGGTAATAGGTAGACGAGATTGAAAACCTAATTTAGGAGTGTGCGCCTGTAACAACAGCTGAGTCTCGGACAATCCCAGCAGCCAAACCACCTATACACTGTCGAGTGTTCAAATTGTATTCAAATGACGCAAACACCAACCTGTAACCAGGCAAGCTGTTTCTGTACCTCACTTCTGATTTCTGTACGTCACTGCTTTTTTTGGTCTATAATTTGTTTTGACCCTGAGTCATCCCTGGGGTCTGTCTGAATCTGCTGTGATTCTGGGGGCTGTCCCATTCACGAATCATTCATTGCTCAATTAAACTCCTTTAATTCAATTCGGCTGCAGTTCTTCTTTTAAGGAGCCCAAGTCACAGGGAGAGGCTGTACACAGGTACTCTGTGTTAGCCCTCACTGAACTCCGCCCACAGACGTGTGAGTGACGCATCTTGAACATTGTCCCACTCACAGCTTGATGACTCCGGCCACGGCTGCCATCTGACCAGAGCCATGCGAATGACCCCCCGCTAGGAGAACGGCCAGAAGAGCCCCGGCTACCCACAGAAATGTGAGAGGTAATCGTCTATTGATTTAAGGCCCTACATTTTGGTGATTGTTTGTTACATGGTTATGGATACTCAGAAGAGGGATGATAATAAAAGTATATACCTCATAACACTGATGTGGGAATTAAACAAGGTAACTTGTAGAGTGCTTATTACAGCACCTGGCATAGAGCAAATGTGGGAGAAATGTGACCTATTTTCAGTCTTGTATTATTGAGTTATGATTCTGTGGGATTGAGGAGGAATTCGTGCTGTAGCTTACGTTGTCTGTAAGTGTTGGAGGGGTGGATGTGAGCTGAGGCTAGAGCAAAGGATGCCAACACCTCCTCCGAGAGGCGATGCTTCTTCTCTGGTTGGGTGGGGGGCATCCCCTCCAGATTCTCTGTGGCACCTTCATTGTACTCACTATTCTGCATTATAACTCCCTGGGAAAGTGTTTCACCAGCTAGGCTGGGAGTGTTCTCGTAGAAGGACTTTGTCTTATTCCCAGCACCTGGTACATAGTAAACCTTCCTAAGTGAATTAACTCATTCAGCTTCTGTTGCTCTGCTGAAATTGACATAATTGCCTAGTTTTACACATAATGAAAAAATGTTCCCCATGTTAGCAGAAATTAAAAAGCCATACTCCTCCTCCCTAAAAAAGCCATACTCCCAAAAGCAATGGGGTCCCCTTACTTGGACTGATATGCTTCAAATGTAAAATTCAAAATAAATGTTGTTTCCCAAATCCTAGAAAAGGTAAAATTAATTAATTGCATTTTCTGTTAGTTTTTCTTCTCATAAAATTTTCCTAAGTGATAGTTTCACTCATCTGTACAGAAATCTAGAAGTCAAATTTTTATTTTGCCCAAAAGGATATAGGTTATTATTTTGATTTCAATATACCAATACTTCTTGTGATTCTAAAAAAGAGAAAGCACTATGACTTCGGGATTAGCTACCACCTGCTGTGAGACATGTACCTAAAGCAGGTATTAAGTTTCTTTGCTCTTTCTAAACTCAGAGCTATTTTGCAGGACATGACATATAGAAGGCAGTATCAACATGCTGGTAAAGTGGCCTCATTTTCAAGGTGTATTAGTCTGTTCTCATGCTGCTCTGAAGAAATACCTGAGACTGGGTAATTTATAAAGGAAAGAGGTTTAATTGACTCACAGTTCTGCATGGCTGGGGAGGCCTCAGGAAACTTACAATTGTTACAGAAGGTACCTCTTCACAGGGCAGCAGGAGAGAGAATGAGAGCTGGGCAAAGTGGGGAAACCCCTTATGGAACCATCAGATCTTGTGAGAACTCACTCATTGTGATGGCTAATACTGTCAACTTAATTGCCTTGAAGGATACAAAGTATTGGTCCTGGGTGTGTCTGTGAGGGTGTTGCCAAAGGAGATTAACATTTGAGTCGGTGGGCTGGGGAAGGCAGACCCACCCTTAATCTGGGTGGGCACAATTTAATAAGCTGCCAGCATGGCCAGAATAAAAGCAGGCAGAAAAATGTGAAAAGAGGAACTGGTCTAGCCTCCCAGCCTACATCTTTCTCCTTGCCGATTGCTTCCTGCCGTCGGACATTGGACTCCAAATTCCTCAGTTTTGGTACTTGGACTGGCTCTCCTTGCTCCTCAGCCTGCAAACAGCCTATTGTAGGACCTTGTGATCGTGTGAGTTAATACTTAATAAACTCCCATATATATATATATGCCATATACATATTCTCTCTCTATATTCCATATATATATTCCATGTATGAATATATATATCCTATATATATATTCCATGTATGAATATATATATCCTATATATATACCCCATATATATATATTCCATTAGTTCTGTCCCTCTAGAGAACCCTCATACACTGTCATGAGAACAGTATGGGGAAACTACCCTCATGATTCAATGATCTCCACCTGGTCCTGCCCTTGACACGTGGGGATTATTACAATTCAAGGTGAAATGTGAGGGGGGCACAGAACCAAACCATATCACAAGGATAATTACTTTGGAAAGAAAATGATTTCAAATATGTATGGACTGCAGCTACAACTAAGATCCATTGGTAGCTAGGTAGATATAGCGAGACAGGGTGATATGATATTGGAGTTCCATTTGTAGTTCTTTCAAAGTGTTGTGTGTAGTGGAGAAGTAATAAACAGTCTTGTAGAAAAGCTTTTAATTATTTTTCCCTGGTATTCGGGTTTTATTGTTATCAAGCACTTGCATGTGTTTGCTAATCTGATCTTCAGCACACTCCAGGTAAGCATCATTGTCTGCATTTGGCCAATGAGGAAATTAAGACTAGAAGGAGAAGCTACGTGAGTGGGCAAAGGCAGGCTGAGTGGTGTTCATGTTAGGAAATCCATGGCTAATAGCCTGGCTTGGAATCCTGGCTTGTGTCTTCCCTTTAAGGGGGTACCAACAGGCCAATTACCTTCTCAGAATCACGGAGAAGCCTCATTTGTAAAATGGGATACTGAGAGTACTTCCCTGGTAAACACATATGTTGAAGCTCTTAAGACAATGCCAGGCAAAGTAAGCCCGCTAATAAACATTAGCAGACAGGATTGTTGTCAAGGTTCACTAGGAGAGGACAGAACAAGACCCTAGACCATCTCTCCTGTTTCCAGGGAATAGTGTTTCTCTGCGACACTACAATTGCCTCTCAAGAACCCTCTGTTGCATTTCTACAGCCTTTTACAATTTTCAAGTGATTGCACATATGGAATGCTTGATCTTAGTCCAATTTGGATTTTGCTCCTTGTTTCATAACCATAAGGGATGGATTGGACAGGCACAATTGTTCCTATTTTTCAGATAATAAACTAAGGTTCAGTAAAATATTCGTTCAAAATGACTTCAACTCAGCACTTTTACTTCCACACGACATGTTTTTCATCCCTTTACGTTTACAACATTTTTGCTTTAGAGTTGTACTTTTCTTTGAATGGAGAGTGGCCGATGTTTTTTCCTTGAATACCTTTGTGTAACTTTTCCTGCATCTCTGATGATGGTGAGGGCACTGGCAGGTTGATTTGTCTGAAGGAAGGATTGTGTGCAGGAGTTTGGGAAAGAATCCCTTGAAAACCAAAAAAGCAGTCATGTGATCTAGTTAGATTTTGGATTTAAAAATACAGATGTATTTCTAATGATATGTTTGAAATATTTTTTCTCATTGTATTGATAATGTCTCTGACATAAATGGCCTGGAACCTGAAAGAAAGATGATGGAACATGAATTCGGACTGTGGCCATCACCTTCAGAGCTCAAGTGTGGAAAATTTCACCCGGTATGATTGCAGTCCAGCATCTACATCACCCCATTTAACAGAGTTCATGTTAACCATTTGGCTAACGTCAGAGGCGTCTAGATCTGTAAGAAATCTAAGTTGGCCAGGCGCGGTGGCTCAAGCCTGTAATTCAGCACTTTGAGAAGCCAAGGCGCGCAGATCACTTGAGGCCAGGGGTTCAATATCAGCCTAGCCAACATGGTGAAACCCCAACTCTACTAAAAAAAAGAAACCTAAGTTGAGGAAGGCTGATAATAGAAGGCAGAAATGTGTAAGTGTAAGAGTCAACAATCTTGGGTTTTTATGGCTAGAGATAATTGCTTCTGCCATACCACTTCCCAGAGTGGCAAGCAAAGGTGCTAGCTTCTAAATACTTAGTGGCAGATATAATGTAGTCTTTAGACGTACTTAGACCTTGAGATAGGCAGGCAAGCAAGGAAGTTCTCAGGTGGTTGCAATTTCTTTTTTTTTTTTTTTTGTTTTGAGACGGAGTCTCGCTCTGTTGCCCGGGCTGGAGTGCAGTGGCCGGATCTCAGCTCACTGCAAGCTCCGCCTCCCGGGTTTACGCCATTCTCCTGCCTCAGCCTCCCGAGTAGCTGGGACTACAGACGCCCGCCACCTCGCCCGGCTAGCTTTTTGTATTTTTTAGTAGAGACGGGGTTTCACCGTGTTAGCCAGGATGGTCTCGATCTCCTGACCTCGTGATCCGTCCGTCTCGGCCTCCCAAAGTGCTGGGATTACAGGCTTGAGCCACCGCGCCCGGCCAAGGTGGTTGCAATTTCAATGAATTTTTTGCACTTGTTGCTATTTGACATTCTCACTACTTCTGTTGTATGATTTTGGACCACTCACAGAACCTCTCTGGGCTCTAATATCCTCATTGGTAAAATTGGGATAATGTCACACTACCTCATAGGATTATTGTGAGGATAAATAAAATATCTTATGTAGGGGCTTAGCACAGTGCTTAGCTTATGGAATTTATTTAAGTTTGCCAGTTGACAGTAAAAACAAAATTATTGGCAGGGCACTATGGCTCATGCCTGTAATGTTGGCACTTTGGGAGGCCAAGGCTGGTGGATCACTCATGCTCAGGAGTTTGAGATCAGCCTGGTTAACATGGCGAAACTCCATCTGCACCAAAACACACACACACACGTACACACACACACACACACAAAATTAGCCGGGCATAGTGGTGCATACCTGTAGTCCCTGCTACTCAGGAGGCTGAGGTGAGAGGATCACCTGAGCCTGCGAGGCAGCGGTTGTAGTGAGCTGAGATTGTGCCACTGCACTCCAACCTGGGTGGCAGAGCGAGACCCTGTCTCAGAACAACAACAACAAAAAAAATTAGAGAAGGGCCTTAAGACAGTGCTCGTATCCAGGGGAAGTCAGACTAGTTTTGCAAACCTCTAGTTAAAGTGTTTCAGCCTCAGAGCGTTCATTCAAGAGAGTTCCTAGCTGTTGCTGGGAGTGTGTTGCTGCTGCCTCCTTAGTGCAGGAAGTTTCGATTACTTTTGAGAGGTGGGTTAGGATAAAATTGGCGTCTATGGGATTGTTTCAGTGTTTGTCAGAGGTCTGCTAGTGACTGGGTTATTAAGTCCTAAAATCTAGAGAGAAAATCAATTCTGAAACTCTTTAGAAGGTCAGCTCAGCTATCCCTACTACTTCAATAATTTTAGACTAACCCTTCTCAGCCTCGCTTTACTTATAGAATGGGGATATCATACCTTCCTTACAGGTTTAGGAAGATTGCAAGAGATCATATATGCAAAGCATCTAGTGTTGTGCCTGGCAGAAGGTGGTGAATACACATTAGTTTTCATTCTCCTGTTTACCCATCCCCAGCTGCTGTGAGTATTCAACAGCTCACTGCTGTCTGTTCCCTTCTCAGGCAAGGAAAGCTACTTAGACCAGGAGGGTACACACCATTGGAACCAATGACAGATTACCTCAGAGGTACAAAAGACTGACCCTGGCTTTAATGTGGGATCACTCTGAAGTGTAGCTTACGTTCCAGAGAGCCCTGGTGGGTCAGACCAAGACTAGACCCTACCTGGACATTCTTGTTTCTTTCCTGCTTGCCTTGCTTCATTAATGGTTCTGAAGATCTTCCTGAAGATCTCTTCTTCAATAAATCACATTTATTGGCTACCCCAATTATGGCTTCTAGGGAACCAGACCTAAGACACTTATCAAAGGGTCCAAGCTAAAAGAATTCTCAAAGTATTTTCACAACAATTCCTACAGAAACAGGTTAAATGCCTTTTCTATCTTGGATCATGTCAAACTTCCTCCATTCCGACATGGACCCAGGGAACTTGCTGGATTATCAGAGGCCTTTCACTCGAAGAAATCCAGTGTCATATTTATTTAAGGGACTGACCTGTGGCTGTCTGTGAAGGCTATCTTGCTTCTACTTTTTGATAGTTTTTTTTTTTTTTTAAGAAAATGGAGGTTATTTAGGTCCCAGAAAGGACATGTGAGATTTTCTAATGTGGGATAGCTTGGTTTTGAAATTGGTTTGCGTCTAGAAGCAAATATTCTCAGACTGAAGTTAGTTGATGTATTTGCACAGAGTTTTCTTTCTCTTTTCTCTGGTTTCTCATAAAGGAAGTTCTGGAGGCTGGTAACCTGAATGGAAATAAAGACTTCTGTGAGAAAACATTGGGTTTAAAAACTGTTCCATGTGGTTCAAAGTATGTTTTAGACATTTCGTAGGAAAAAGTGTGGACTTAATCATAATAGTGTGATGTGGAAAAGGTTTCTGTCGGCAGAAAACCCCAGGGAGTAGCTGGAGGTTGAGCCATAACCTTAAAAGATTATGTGCAAAGACTGTTCTCACCAGGTTGCTTCAAAGGAGGGAACAGGCTGACTAAAAGATGGGTGATGCTGGTGGGAATTGGGTGTGAGGGGTGTATAAAAGATTTGGAACAGTCTCTCCAGACATTAAATAAGGAATCAGCTATAAAGGGATACAAGGATTGTTAACATGCAGGCAGGTCTAGTAGAGATCTGATTGTAAGAATTTTAGTAGAGCCAAATTTATTCATTCTATCTCATATACATTCAACAATATTAAGTGTCTTGTGTGTAATGGGGACATAGAGATGAGTAAGACCCCTCAGGGAGGTTTCTGTACTCAAAGACCCCTGGCAGATTTAGAAACAGAACCCAACTATTCCATTTAGCATAATGTCCTTCTCTGAGTCTGTTTGTGCTGCTGTAACAAAATACCTTAGATTGGGTAATTATAAGGAGCTGGATTTTGTTTTCTCATAGTTCTGGAGGCTAAGAAGTCGAAGACCAAGGCTCTGGCAAATTCTATGTCAAGTGAGGGCTGCTGTCTCCTTCCAAGATGGCACACGCTTCTTGCTATGTCCTCGCATGGTGGAAGGGATGGAAAGGCTAAAAAGGGGATAAATGCTGTGTCCTTATTTGGTGGAAGAGCAGAAGAGAATTAAGCACTCACTCAAGCCCTTTTATAAGGGCCCTAATTCCATCCATGAGGTGTCTGCTCTCGTGACTTAATCAACTTCTAATGACCCCACCTCTTAATACTACCACATGGCCATGAAGTTTCAACATGCAAATTTTGGGAGACATATTCAGACCATAGCTGTCCTCAAAGTTCATTCATGTTGTTGCATATGGTAGGACTTCCTTCTTTATAGGTGAGTACTGTTTCATTTTATGGCTAAATACGATTCCATTATGGCTGAATAAATCTATATACCAGTTTTTCTTTATGCATTCATCTATTAATAGATATTTAGATTGTTTCCACTTATATAAAGTATGTAAAACAGTCAAACTCATAGAATCAGGAAGTAGAATGGTGGTTGCTGAGGGCTGAGGGGAGGAAGACATGAGGAGTTGCTGTTCAATTGCATTGAAGTTTTAGATATGTGAGATGAATAAGTTCTCGAAAGCTGCTACAACATTGTACATTGTTAATGATCCTCAACTGTACACCTAAACTTTATTAAGAGATCAGGTCTCATATGTTATCATCACAATTTAAGAAAGATGAAACCATAGAACCTGGGAGCATCTTGGCCTCAGACTTAACAAGAAACAGAAGTAAAAAAAGTATAGGGATTCTAGGATTCTACAGAGAGGCTGGATTAGTAAATCAGTGTGGACAGGAGAAGATGAAAATATGGAAAAAATAGAAAGAAGCTGCAAGCTGGGGGCCTGTGACCATACTGAGCAGAGAGCAGAAAGAATTGCCAGGATAGAAAATTAGGGATAGAGAGGTTTATTTCACAGTTTGCTACCCTGAATATAGAGAAATAAGGTTTAGGAAGCCCCCATTTTAACATATGTATGTTTTTTCAAACTTTCTTTCCCTGCATACATACAGAATTTTCCATGTGCTCATAAATTGCATTCCCTTCCCTGCCCAATCCAGTCCATCTGGTTCCTAAGGATTTTATAAAAGTATTTTTAAAGCCTGGTTAGAAAAATCAGAAAGGAAAAGACAGGACTGCAGGGGTGGGAGGAAATGGAAAAGAGGTATTCTTCAGTGTCTCCTTTGTTGTGGAGAATATGATCCATAGGTATGGCAGACGGTGAAGCCAAAAAGAAAATGTCAGTGAAGCAAGACCAATCTACATTTTAAAGAGCTGAAAAAGACACAGAAGAAGAAGCAAACCTGGCAAAATGGCAGAGAGAGAGAGCAAGCGAGAGAGAGCGAGAGAGTGTGCTTATAATGGCAGAGAGAGAGAGAGAAACAGAGAGAGACACAAAGAGAAAGAGAGAGAGAGAGAGCGCAAGAGAGAGCCAGAGAGTGCGCTTATACCCTAGAACAGCTGTAGGATGAGAGAATAGGAGAGAAGAATAAAGGAGATTTTTAAAAGTTTTCCTTGCATTATTGACTGAATTTTCTCTAAGAGATGACAGTAACATATGGAATTATTTCAGTAATAATTTTTGTAACAACCATTTTATTGATTTGCATATTTATTTGAATCTGAGCTGTATTAAACCTTGAGATTTATTCAGAATATGGAAGTTCTATCATTGAATATAACTTCAAATTGATCCACTGATGATCAAATATTAATTATAAATATTTCCCAGTTTATATATGCACATTGAGGATCGTAGCTAATAACCAGTTTGCTCTATGTTACAATAATAATAAGTAATAGACTTCAGGGTTGAACTCAAATTTGTTAGACTTCATAGGTTCTGAGTTTTCAGCTGTCTAAAAATGGAACAGCTCCAAATGAGAACTTAGATCAAGGAATACCCTTGTATGTGTTTGACTCTAAAAGAGTAGTGTGCAGATCATAAAAGTTAGAAAAAATGGGCAGATGTTGAGCCTACAGATGTGTAGGTGGTGGGATCTTAGCAGGTGATGGGGGAAAGAAGAGAATTATGAGCCGGATTCATAGGGCATTTATCCATCTCTCATCACAGTATCGTCACTTACTCAAATAAATATTTATTCTTTAATGAAAATGAGATAAAATCCTAGGGTCAATGGATGCCCCAAAGGAAGAGAATGGTTCAGGAAGATGGCATGAATTTACCACCAGTGGGATTGTTAGGTAGTAGTGGGCGAATAGCAGGAGAACTGTTTTCCACTATGTAAAATAAGATGGGGTGGGTGGAGAGGTAAGAAGGAGAAAGTACCATTTATTTATTTATTTATTTATTTATTTATTTATTTATTTATTTATTTTACAGTGCAAGATTTGAGATCATTTCTCTGAATCTTGTAAACTTTCCATAATGTAGTTACATTATTTTCTGACATTTAAAACTATCTTTAAAATAAAAACTATCACACGGATTCCGGAGGCTATGTCTTGATTCTGTTGTTTACTAAGTGTATGACCCTCAGCAAGTCACTGTTGGCTATCTGGGATTGTTGATCTGTAGAATAAAACTTATGAGAATATCACCCAATTGAGATCATTATTAGGCATTACCTTATTTAGAAAATATATTTGTAAAGGACTTTGCCAACTAAAAAGCATTCTACAAATGTTCGTTTTACTGATAATGAAAGACATTTTGTGTTTGTATAGCACTGTAAATATTTTTCATATTTATAATAATGTTCAATATTGTCCCAAATTGATGCATCCTAATTTACTTATAATGTAAAATTAAGTGACTTGACTGAGGTTGCCAGGAAGTGTTAGCACCAGGATATGAGCATAGCTCTGTCTGACCTCAAAGCTCATGCTATTAATACAATCTTGTCTAGAAATGGAAATAATTGTACTGGAGTTATCCAAACTCTCTATTCCTGAAACATAAGAAAAACAAAGAATGAAAGGTAACTCTGCAAGGATATGGCATAAATCTAGAACAGTGAATGTTCTCAGAGAAAGAAGAAAAATGTGAGTATATGCCTGTGTGTGTGTGTGTGTGTGTGTGTGTGCGCAAGTGGGTGTTGGATGTAGGAAAGAATAAAAAAGAACAAAAATAAATTCTGCCTGGGCCAGCCAACTAAGGAAAGATGGGAAAGGAGTAGTTCTTGTTTTGGAACTGAGGCTTCAGTGCAGTTGTAGCTCAAGGGTAAGGGCCCCTCCTCCTCCTAGACAAATAGGGAGATGGTGGCTTGTTAATGCCAGGACTGCTCCAGAAGCCATGTTCTCACCTGGGAAGTTCAGTCAGTGAGGCGAAACACCTTTGAAATAACATTTGTTTCCTTCAACTGTTATTCTTAGGAGTTGTTTTTTTTTTTTTTTTCTCCCAGAAAACCACAGCCTTGAGTATTACTCTTCAATAATGCCGACCAACTTGGCAATGGAATAAGGCCAGCTATGGTAACAAATTCAGTATGAAACTGTTATAAAAATCTTTAGCTCTTTGAGGAAACTGATCTTTAAACTTGATCTTTTCTCCAAAGAGAAAGAAAAATGCCATCTTCTCAGAATGGGGAAAAATATTTTCTTTCTTAAAATCCTGTTTAGAAACTTTGGGCCAACCTTTCGTTCATCAAATATGTAATGTTACCAGAGTAGGATGCCCAGAGCCACAGCAGCAGGATTGCAAGAGCTTGCTACCTCTCTTTTCTAAAATGTCTCCAGCAATGCCTTCTTTCCCACTTGGCAAATGTGGACAGAGGCCCAGACCCAGCCATTGCAGTCACCTTCATAGACTAGTGATTGGAGTGATTGACGGCATCTGTTTAGTGCATACCCGTTGCATGCAGAGTGCTCTGTTGGGCTTACTATGATGAGTGGGAAAAAACGGAGTTGACCTTGTCCTCACAGTGCTGGTTAGTTAGTTAGAGGGAGGCGTAGTGAAGTATGAGTTCTTGACTAAGGAGACTGCATGTCCAAAGGCAGGAGCTCATATAAATCATGGATTGCTGGGATGACAGGAAATGTTAGCGGGACCGACTCATTGCATACAAGCTAGGGAGTCTTAAAGGATGAAGCTTGAGAATTAGGTTGCTACCAGATCATAAAGGGCCTTGAACATTCTGCTAAGGGTTTTGGAATTTATTCTGCAGGCAATAGGAAGTTTTTGAGTAAGTTTAAGCAGAGGATTAGAATAATTTGAAGTTTTCAAAGCCCAAGCTGGATCAGGCACGATGGGTCACGTCTGTAATCCCAACTATTTGGGAGACTGAGGGAGGTGAATAGCTTGAACGCAGGGGTTCAAAACCAGCCTAGGCAACATGATGAAACCCTGTCTCTACAGAAAATACAAGAGCTATCTGGATGCGGTGGTGTGTGCCTGTGGTCCCAGCTACTCAGGAGGCTGAGATGGGAGAATCACTTGAACTCACGAGGTCAAGACTGCAGTGAGCCACGATTGTGCCACTTCACTACAGCCTGAGGCACAAACCAAAAAAAGAAAAAAAGAAAAAGAGGTGGGGTGTGGTGGCTCATGCCTGTAATCCCAGCAATTTGGGCGACCGAGGTGGGCAGATCACCTGAGGTCAGGAGTTCGAGACCAGGCTCGCCAACATGGCAAAAACCCATCTCTACTAAAAATCACAAAAAAATTAGCCAGGCATGGTGGCAGGTGCCTGTAATTCCAGCTACTCAGGAGGCTGAGGCAGGAGAATTGCTTGAACCCAGGAGGCAGAGGTGGCAGTGAGCTGCGATCATTCCACTGCACTCCAGTCTGCACAACAAGAGTCAAACTCCATCTCAAAACAAAAACCACAAAATAAAAAAAGAAAGAAAGTCCACATTGATGGAAAAAGGACATGTTTAGTGCTTGTCTGGAGGCTATTTCAGTGACTAGATTCAGAGAAGTCGAGTGTTTGAATTATGTCAGTGGCAGCAGAAATGCACAAGAGAGAGTCAAATGATGTTGAGGAGGCAGCCTCAGTGGGACTTGGTGTGAAAGGTGAGGGAGGATGATGAGTCCAGAAAGATGTCTAGGTTTCTGGCTTGGTTTCTACATTGATGGTGCTCCAAAAGAAGGAAAGTGATATAGGAGGCATAGATTTTGTGTTTCTGGCTAAAGAGTTCAATTTCTGACATGCTGGGTTTGAGGTGAATTCTCCAGCACTCTGAGATGCAACAGAGATGCACATTGACAGTTTTGTCTAGAGAACTGGGTTTTAGGAGTGAGCTCCAGGAAGGAGATATAGATCTGGGTTCACTGTCTGTGTTAAAGGCAGGAGAGTGAGTGCATGTGATCACTCAGGGGACAGAAGATTGAACTTTTGTGAACACCTTGTCAGGGGATGGGAGGTAAAAGTGGAGGAAACTAAAAAGGAGCAGCCATAGAGGTAGAAGAAAAACCAGGAGGGAGTGATGCTCCAGAAACCAATTGCAGCCAGACTCTAAAGAAGGAGGAAATGGTATGCAGAGACAGATAATGTTGAAAAGGCTAATGTGTAGAGATTGATAAATATTTGTCTGTTGGATTTAGCAACAGGATGAAAATAGCTGATTTTGGCAATGACAACTTCAGAAATGGCAAGGAAAGAAGCTGGCTCAAAACTGAGCAAATTGAAAGGAGGTGAGAAAGTAAAAACAGTATCAAATGCTCTTTTAAAAAGTAGCTTGGCTGTGAAGAGAGTCAGAGATAAAGGGTGATGAAGAAAGAACTGTATATGTTAAAGGGACAGATTTTTAGAGCTGGAAGAGACTTGGACATGCTGTGTGCTGCTGAGAAACAGCCATTAGGAATGGAATGCCTCAGGTGCTGATGAGAGAAGAATGGCTGGTAGAGTGAGCAACCAGATGGTCACATGTTTCATCTGCAGTCATTGTGTTTCTACTGCTTCTGTCATCTTGCTTTGTGCCTCTCTCTCTCCCCTGCTTCTTGCCTTCTTTGCTCCTTATTACTGGTCTGGTGAAATCTGTAGACAATATCTCTGTTTGTCTTGGTACCTAGAAGTGGCTACATGAGCTAGAGGCAGCCAGACGCTACTCTTATTTCCATATGCAGGACTGCCATTTATAAACCAAGAACACACAGGATCTATGTAAAGTTGATTTCCATACCCCATAACAAAAGAACACAAAGAATTCTGTATCTTTTCTACAGGTATCATATCAATAAATGCACTTGGAAGCTTGGTCCCAGGCCACTGATAATGTGGCAAGGGTAGCAATAAAGTGTCCCTTGGCTGCTGTTATTACTTTAATGGAATTGCAAATTGAAATGTAAATTTCATGTCCTATTTTCCTGAGTGGCCAAGATTCTCTAACGGAGGAAGAAAGCAGAGATCTTCATGAATTGGTCAGAGAATGAGAGCTGATTCATCAGCCTTCATCACAGTATTTTACACCTGACATTTACATAGCTCAGGAGCTCTGTTGGGGTTGATTTTATGCTAAAAAGTTTAACTCAGGCTGGACACTGAAATCTTCATGAAGTTTTTGTTGAAGTGTGGTCCCCAAAGCTTAGGCAAGGTGAAGAGGGCATCCATGCAAGAGGAGCAGAGTGTGGGGCCTGACTGGGTTGAAGAAGATGTCTACGCATGGGGTGTAATGGGGATAGCACCCCCAGATGGGTGACCTAGGGTAGAATCAGGGGGAGGAGGGCATCTTCTTGGATGAGGGACCCTGGCGTGGGAAGTCAGAAACTAAGTGAGATGAAGAGGATGTTTGCATGGTGATATGACCCTGGATTGGGTGTTGATGCCTGAGTGGGTGAGGGGCATTCTATATGGGGGAGGGGGTGGTGTGTAAGAGGAGAGATTTGGCACAGAACGTGGGATTGCTCATGTAAGTAAATATATTAAAGATAAGAGAGTCAGATTTCCCTGTTGGAGAAAGGAGTCACAACTATGGAAAGAAAGAATACTCAAATTAATTTGGTGGTATTGAATTGGAATTGGAAGTATATCATGACCTTATGGTTTTCTTTCCTTTTTCTTTTTCTTTCTTTCTTTCTTTTTTTTTTTTTTTTTTTGAGGTGGAATCTCACTCTTGTCACCCAGCCTGGAGTGCAATGGCATGATCTCAGCTCACTGCAACCTCCGCCTCCTGGGTTCAAGCGATTCTCCTGCCTCAGCCTCCCAAGTAGCTGGGATTACAGGTGCCTGCCACCATACCTGGGTAATTTTTGTATTTTTAGTAGAGAGGGGGTTTCATCATGTTGGTCAGGCTGGTCTCAATCTCCTGACCTGAGGTGATCTGCCCACCTCGGCCTCCCAAAGTGCTGGAATTACAGGTGTGAGCCACTGTGCCTGGCCAGTTTTCTCTTTTATTTTTATTTTTTGAGACAGAATTTCACTCTTGTCGCCCAGGCTGGAGTGCAATGGCATGATCTCAGTTCACTGCAGCCTCAGCCTCCTGGGTTCAAGTGACCTCAGCCTCCTGAGTAGTTGGGGTTACAGGCATGCGCTACCACACCCGGCTAATTTTTGTATTTTTAGTAGAGACAGGGTTTCACCATGTTAGCCAGGCTGATCTCGAACTCCTGACTTCAGGTGATCCAGCCGCCTCAGCCTCCCAAAGGGCTGGTATTACAGGTGCGAGCCACTGCGCCTGGTATGGTTTTCAATACATAGAGATATATAAACAAATATAGGAATGCATGGGTATAGGTATACATGTACACACACACACACACACACACACACACACACTCCCCATCTCTGTCCACTGAGACATCCCAGTCACAGGAAACACGCTTAGCACCCACATCTTGGCTTCTAAATATTGTTTTCCACTAAAATGAGCCAGGGATCCTTGAGGAAATGACTGATTTCAGGTCTAGAGCAGGGAAAATGTAACATGAACCTAGAACATTCTCAAGGAAGCAAAGGAATGCTCAAACAATAATGGAGACTCATCAAAGAAACATCACAGCCAGTTTGAAGGGTTTTTTAGTGGGAAGTGGGGATGACAGTAAGAGGTGTTAATATATACATTAGTATATATTACATTAGTATAAATAGGTGATAATGTATACAAATCTAGTAAAAAACTAGATTTGATACAGACATAAATACATGAATAAATGGAAAATTTGGGGTGGAATGGAATATTTACATAGTCTTAAACCTCTTTTCTTCAAAATACGTATTAATTTGCAAGGAAAAAAAATAATGGTTGAGAAGCCTAGGAAACACCATTTCAATTAAATGATAAAATTAACATCATCAGTAGTGGGACAAATTGAAATCAGGTGCCCCCCTAATAAGAGGCATTGAAGAGTTCGGCAATGCTTTCATGATACTTCTGACAAGGGTGGATAGGTTGAATCTAATCATGAAAAAACGTGACTATACAAACCTAAATTGAAGAATATTCCACAAAACAACTTGCTGTAACTTCCAAAAGAATTGAGGTCATGAAAGTCAAGAAAAAGCAAACTGTTTCACACTGAAAAAGTCTCAGGAAACTTGGTAACTAAATGCAATATGTGATTTCTTTTTATGTGAATGAGACAGTTGGTGAGACTTGAACAAGACCTGAAGATTAACGGTAGGACTGTGTCAGTCTTAACTTTCTGATTTTTTATTTTTATTTTTATTTCTTTTTTAGACAGGGTCTAGCTCTGTTGTCCAGGCTGGAGTGCAGTGGTGCAATCATGGCTCACTGCAGCCTTGACTTCCTGGGCTCAAGTGATGATCCTCCCACCTCAGCCTTCTGAGTAGTTGAGACTACCTACAGGCACGTGCTACCATGCCTGCCTAATTTTTTTTTTTTTTTGTAGAGTAGGAGTTTTACCATGTTGCCCAGGCTGGTCTCAAACTCCTGAGCTCAAGCAATCTGCCTGTCTTGACCTCCCAAAGTGCTGGAATAACAGGCATGAGCCACTATGCTGGGCCTAACTTCCTGATTCTGATGGTTGCTTTGTGGTTACAGGAGAATGTCCTTGCTTGTAGGATATGCACATTTGGGAAGTTGAAGCATCACGCTTGCTTCTGAATCCTAAAGGCTTTATAAAAAAGTCTTCGAACTGTGTTTGCAGCTTTTCTGCGAGTTTGGGATTATTCCAAAATAAAAGCAATATATTTTTAAAAAGTACATTTCTCTGTTCTCACCCCTAGAGATTCTTCAGGGAGTCTTGGGCGGGGTGGTGGTGGGGCTCCTGAAATTTGTCTTTTAAAACTAATTTTTAGGAGGTATAAGGCAGGGTGGCATACAGAGTCCAACCTTTGAGAATCAGTGGGCTAAACAGTGCAAACAAAAAGGGAAGCTGTCAATCAGAGAAACCTGTGAAGATCAAACCCATTTAAGTCCGATCACTGGATTGGGAGACATGAAAAACCCAGCCTTTTCCTTAAATGCTTCATACTCAACAGAACTCAAGGGAGGGCCACTCAAAAGAAGAGTCTCCTTATGTCATGAATGTGCTCATTTTTTTTTTCCAGGTGAGGAAATTGAAGCCCAGAGGGTTTAAATAGGTTTTCCAAGAGTTCATTTTCCAGATTTCTGACCCCTCTGATACCTAAGTTCAGGCTCTTTTCTCCAAGTTAGATTAATCTTTTCTCCATCTCCCTACTCTTTCATTGCTAATGATCTGAGAAAGAGGTTTCAAAGTCAACCTTTTCCACATCTTCTCTCCATTTTTTGTTTTTCTGTCATCTAGATTTTCCCTGTCAATGGCTTTCTAGACTTGGCAGCCCCCCTGCAGATCTTTGTTTGGGACTGGAGGTGTGGGTGATGGCGACACCAGGGTGTGCTTGGGTTAACTCTTTGGATACAGTGCCCAGCCTGATTTCAGGTCAGCATAACTGGCTGTTTGGACAACACAGCAGTTTTTGGCCTCAAGTGCTTCCCAGCAGAGGAAGGAAATGGTCTGAACTTCAAAGCGAGCCTTGCATGGTGCCATAAGTTCTGATCATTTATTAGCGTGCTTTAATAGTTGTAAATTAATCTCAAATATACATGGAGGCCAGAACTAGCTGGAGGTGTGGGCACAGCCTGCTCTCACCCTTGTTTCCTGGAAATTTAGAACATTTCCCAGTTTCAGTGCTCAGAAGGTTAGGGTCAATTTGGGGGTTATAGTTATTTTCAAAGCTTTAAACAAACCCAAGCCTGTTCTTGACCAAGTTAGTGCTATTTAATTTATGCTTCATATATTTTATAAGTACTTCTTTTTTATTCATTTTTCCACTCCACAATTTGTTAAAAAGCAACTTTATTGAGGTATAATTCACATATAATAAATACAACTTTTAAAGTATATAGTTCCATGAGATTTTACAAATGTAAACACTCATGTAACCACCACCCCAATTAAGATATGGAATATTTCCATGAACGCAGACTTTTCAGTCAGTCCCTTCCTATCCAGGGACATTCACTGATAAGATTCCTATCACCGTTGATTTTGCCTGTTCTAGAAGTGCATATAAATAGAATTATACAGCATGCGCTCTTTTTGACTCTGGAAATGTTTTTGAGATCCATCCATGTTTTTGCCTATGTCATAGTTTATTATCTTCTACTTTTAATCAATCGTAAGTTTATATAATTTATATTTCTGTTTATTTTGAAATGTTTAGACCTATAGAAAAGTGGCATAATATTACAGAGTTCTTATATAGCCTACATCCAGTTTTCCCTTAACATCTAACATAATTGATACAATGATCAAAACTAAGAATTAAATGTTTATAAAATACCACTAGTGAAACCATAGACTTTATTCACATATCTCTATTTTTTCCACCAATGAGCTTTTTTTTTTTTTTTTAAATTTTACTTTAAGTTCTAGGGTACATGTGCACAACGTGCAGGTTTGTTATGTATGTATACATGTGCCATGTTGGTGTGCTGCACCCATTAACTCGTCATTTACATTAGGTATATCTCCTAATGCTATCCCTCCTCCCTCCCCCCTCCCCACAATAGGACCCAGTGTGTGATGATCCCCTTCCTGTGTCCAAGTGATCTCATTGTGCAATTCCCACCTATGAGTGAGAACATGCGGTATTTGGTTTCATGTTCTTGTGATAGTTTGCTGAGAATGATGGTTTCCAGCTGCATCCATGTCCCTACAAAGGACACAGACTCATCCTTTTTTATGGCTGCATAGTATTCCATGGTGTATATGTGCCACATTTTCTTAATCCAGTCTGTCACAGATGGACATTTGGGTTGATAGCAAGTCTTTGCTATTGTGAATAGTGCCACAATAAACATAAATGTGCATGTGTCTGTATAGCAGCATGACTTATAATCCTTTGGGTCTATCCTCAGTAATAGAATGGCTGGGTCAAATGGTATTTCTAGTTCTAGATCCTTGAGGAATCACCATACTGTTTTCCACAATGGTTGAACTAGTTTACAGTCCCACCAACAGTGTAAAAGTGTTCCTATTTCTCCACATCCTCTCCAGCACTTGTTGTTTCCTGACTTTTTAATGATTGCCATTCTGACTGGTGTGAGATGGTATCTCATTGTGGTTTTGATTTGCATTTCTCTGACGGCGAGTGATGATGAGTATTTTTTCATGTGTCTGTTGGCTGTATGAATGTCTTCTTTTGAGAAATGTCTGTTCATATCCTTTGCCCACTTTTTGATGGGGTTGTTTGTTTTTTTCTTGTAAATTTGATTGAGTTCTTTATAGGTTCTGGATATTAGCCCTTTGTCAGATGAGTAGATTGCAAAAATGTTCTCCCATTCTGTAGGTTGCCTGTTCACTCGGATGGTAGTTTCTTTCGCCATGCAGAAGCTCTTTAGTTTAATTAGATCCCATTTGTCAATTTTGACTTTTGTTGCCGTTTCTTTTGGTGTTTTAGACATGAAGTCCTTGCCCATGCCCATGTCCTGAATGGTATTACCTAGGTTTTCTTCTGGGGTTTTTATGGTTTTAGGTCTAACATTTAAGTCTCTAATCCATCTTGAATTAATTTTCGTATAAGGAGTAAGGAAAGGATCCAGTTTCAGCTTTCTACTTACGGCTAGCCAATTTTCCCAGCACCATTTATTAAACAGGGAATCCTTTCCCCATTTCTAGTGTTTGTCAGGTTTGTCAAAGATTAGATGGCTGTAGATGTGTGGTATTATTTCTGATTGCTCTGTTCTGTTCCATTGGTCTATATCTCTGTTTTGGTACCAGTACCATGCTGTTTTGGTTACTGTAGCCTTGTAGTATAGTTTAAAGTCAGGTAGTGTGATGCCTCCAGCTTTGTTCTTTTGGCTTAGGATTGTCTGGGCAATGCGGGGTCTTTTTTGGTTCCATATGAACTTTAAAGCAGATTTTTCCAATTCTGTGAAGAAAGTCAACCAATGAGCTTTTTAAAACCTGCTTCAGGGTTCAAGCTAGGAATCTAGATTGTATTTAATTATCATGTTTCCTTAGTTTCCTTCAATCTATGACAGTTTCTCGGTCTTTCCTTAGCTTTCATGATTTTGACACTTTCGAAGAGCAGCCATTAGGTATTTTGTAAAATGCCCCTCCATTAGGCTTCTTATGATGATTTCTCATGACTGGGCTGAAGTTACAGATTTTTGGGAAGAGTACCAGAGAGGTATGTGACATGACATTGAGGGCACATAATGTCAATGTGTTTTATTATGGATTATGCTAATTTTTATCACTTGTTTCAGTGGCATCTGTCAGGTTTCTTCACTGTACAGTTATTTTTTCCTTTTTTTTTTGAGATGGAGTCTCTCTCTGTCACCCAGGCTAGAGTGCAGTGGTGTGATCTCTACTCACCACAACCTCTACCTTCTGGGTTCGAGTGATCCTCCTGCCTCAGCCTCCCTGGTAGCTGGGATTACAGGCATGCACCACCACACCTGGCTAATTTTTGTATTTTTAGTAGAGACGGGGTTTCATCACGTTGGCCAGGCTGGTTTCAAACTCCTGACTTCAGGTGATCCACCCGCCTCGGCCTCCCAAAGTGCTGGGATTACAGGTGTGAGCCACCACGTCCAGTCAGTTATTGTTTTCTCTGTTTTCATGTTCTATTTTAGAAGCACGTCATTAAGTTTAGTCCACACTCAAGGTGAGGGGAGTTAAGCTTCCTCTCTGCACCTCTCTGAAGAGAGGAGTATTAAAGAAATTTTAGATGTACATTAAAACTACTACAGTAATTAATAAATATTTCTGGGGAGATAATTTGAGACTATGCAGATAAGCTGTTTCTCTTGAAAGTTTTGCCTTTAGCAATGATTACCTTTTGCCTTTAGCAACGATTACTACAGTGTTCTAATGATCGTTTCCTATGTTTCTCATTTCTGCCTCATTTATTAAGTAGAATTCTTCTATAATAAAGGGTTGCCCCTTCATCCGTATCTATTTTTTCAAATATTTATATCAGTATTAACTCTCATGGCTATTTATATTTCATTCTTTGGGTTATAATCAAAACTGTTATTCATTTGGTTGCTCAAATTGTTTCTGCATTGACCATTAGGATTTCTTTCAGGTGGCCTTCACCTTTTCATTTTTTAAATCACTTCTTTTCTCTCTGCACCACAATATGCTCTAGGTTTATGTAGTGTGAGTTGTATTTTTCCTGTTCAAGTCCTAGAATTGACTGTTAGTCCAAGGAATCCTGGTTTCTTATACGGGAGAATGGTATTTTGAAACCAAAATCTGGGTACCCAGTATGTGTCTTGCTGCTGGAGTGGCACTACCTCCAGGCTCTATCAGACAACAGAGCTAGGAAATATATGTACGTCTACTAACACATGTGTACACATAAATCTATTTTTATTTCTGTATATGTCTATTTGTATATACAAAGATACGCCTACAGATAGAAATACAGGTTCTAGTATATACATACACACATTAGGATGAACATGAGATCACACTGATATCCCTGACTCCAATCCAGCAGCACCACAGGGTTCATTCTAACAACTCCCCTTTGATTATTTGAAACTTCTTTTTCTGGCACTGAGAAACGTGGCTCTCATTCTCTGCAATTTATTTACTAAATGCTTCAACCCTAGTAAACATTCTGAAAATTATTTCAGAATGGTACCTCAAACCTCTGTGGAAAAATGAATTTTCCAACTAGAATACAGTGTTTGTGTACATTTTTACTCTCTAACCTTATTATATATGGTCAAAACACTTCTAAAGAAAGGTCAGCTCATTTCTCTCTACCCCGTCTGGTTGGTGTAGGCCATTCATTCGTAAAAAAGTTAGATTCACTTGTTACACTCTACATTATGTCTTGGATTCTTCCCACCATCGTGATTGAGTTTTAAAAATTTGCATATGGTAAAATTCATTCTTTGTGGAGTACAGTTCTATGAATTTTGAAAAATGCATAGAATTGCATAGCTCCCACCACAGTAACATAGAGACCAGTTCTGTGATCCTAGGAGTTCATTATTTGTAGTAGTATTCAGTTGACTAAATATACCATAATTTGTTCATTTTTTTGTTGCTGGACATTAGAATTGTTTTCAGGGTTGGCTGTTTTAGATAAGGCTGCTGTGCACATTCTTTTTTCTTTTTGAGACAGAGTTTCACTCAGTCGCCCAGGCTGGAGTGCAGTGGCGTGATCTCGGCTCACTGCAAGCTCTGCCTCCTGGGTTCACACCATTCTCCTGCCTCAGCCTCCCTAGTAGCTGAAACTACAGGCACCTGCCACTATGCCCGGCTAATGTTTTTTTTTTTTTTTTTTTTTTTTGTATTTTTAGTAGAGACAGGGTTGTTTCACCCGTGTTGGCCTGGATGGTCTTGATCTCCTGACCTCGTGATCCACCCATCTCGGCCTCCCAATGCTGTGCACATTCTTAATTCAAGTCTGTTTGTGAACACATGCCTTCGTTTATTTGGGTAAACATCTAGAAGTGGAACTGCCAGGTCATAAGGTAGGGATATGTTTATCTTTTTGAAAAAGATCTACCAAAATCCTTTCCAAAGTGGTTGTATACTTTTACACTATCAGTAATGATGAACGACTATTCCAGTTGCTCTACATTTCTTATCCATATTTTATACTTTAAGTTTTAAATTTTAGCCATTCTAATGTGTATGAGGTACTGTCTCATAAATAATGATGTTGAACGTGCTTTCATGGCTTATTAGCCTATAGACTTAATCACATCTACAAAGTTATTTTTGCCATGTAAGGTAACATATTCACAGGTTGTGGAGACAGGGCATGGCCATCTTTGCGGGGTCATTATTCTGCCTACCAAATATGGAATGGCTGTCCCATTGCTTGTTAATAATTCACTTATTAAAAAACATCTGGGTTTTTCCAGTTTCTGGCTATTATGAATAAAGCTGCTGTGAACGTAAGTGTGCAGGTGTCTATGTGAATATAAGTTGTCCTTTCTCTGAAATACACGAACAGGATTTCAATTACTGAATGGTATGGTTGTTACATGTTTAATTTTTAAAGAAATATCCAAATTATTTCCCAGAATGGCTATACAATTTTACATTTCCACCGGCAATGTATGAGTGATCCAGCTTCTCCACATATTCAGCATTTGGGGTCATCACTACTTTTTATGACTCATTCTAATAGTTGTGTAGTTTTCATTGTGACTGTTAATTTCCATTAGCTGTTAATTTCTCTAACAGCTAATGTTTTTGAACATCTTTTCATGTACATATTTGCCATCTATATATTCTCTTCAGTGAAATGTCTCTTCATGTCTTTTGCCTATTTCCAATTGGAATGCTTTTTAATGTTGAGTTTTGAGAGTTCTTTATATATTCTAGAGAAAAATAGTTCTTTGCCCGATATGTGGTTTGCAAATGTTTTACTCCGTTCTATAGCCTGCCTTTTTATCCTCTTATAGATATGTTTTGCGCAACAAATTAAATTTTGATGAGGTCCAATTTTTTATTTAAAAAACAGGTTATGCTTTTGGTATCCAGTATAAAATCCTGAAGATTTTCTACATTTTTTTCTGAAAGCTTTGTAGTTTTACATTTACATATGTTTGTGATCCATTTTTTCTTTTTTTTGTATTATGTGAGGCCTTAGGTCAAGGTTTATCTTTTGGCCTATGGATGTCTACTTAGTTCAGCACCATTGAATTGCTTTTGTATCTTTGTAAAAAATCTGCTGGTATATTTGTGTGTATGTATTTCTGGGTTTTTTATTCTGCTCCATTGATATGTATGTCTATAAATCACTTAAGAGAAGGAGAAGAACTGTAAAATTATACTCTCTTTGGTAATTATATAATTACCTTTACCAGTGCTCTGTTTTTCTATGTGATTTCAAATTACACAGGGGTCATTTGCTTTTAGGCTGAAAAGCTTCTATAACTATTTACTATTTCTTCCATTACTATTTACTAAAAGCTTCCATTATTTACTATTTACCATTACCTCTATTAATATTTCTTGTGTGACAGGTTTACTAGTAACAAAATCTTCGTTTTTGTTCCTCTGGAAATGTCTTTGTTTTGCCCTCATTTAGAAAAAAAAATTTTCAAAGCAGTAAGATTTTGTTAAGTCTATTTTAAAAATAGTCTCTTTTAGTGGAGGCTAAAAGCTGCATATAATACCAACAAAGGCAGACCACTTAGCAGAGAGCTTAAGAAAATAGATAACCAAAAAGAACCTTGCTCAAACCACTATTGTCCAAAAGCAGGCAACTTTCTTCTTTTAGGTTTTTGAAGTGAAAGCTTAGATCAATAGTTTTATGCACTTCTTCTTATTCCAGTTACTAATGCTGCGTAACAAATCTTCAAAACCTAATGAAGTAAAAGAACCATTTATGATATTCATGGGTTCTGTGAATAAGGAATTTAGAAGGGACTCAGGTAGGACATTCTAAATTTCTGTTGGAGTTTCCGTTGGAGTTGCAGTGAGACATCTGGTGGGCTGCAGTTGTCTGAAGGCTTGAGTGGGACAGGAAGGTCCACTTCCAGTGTGCTACACTCGCATCGCTGACAAGTTTCTCTGCACGTCTTTCCAATATTTGATTGATTTCATAGCCATGTGGCTGGTTTCCCAAGAGTGAATAATTCAAGAGGCCGAAGGGGAAGCTGCATGCTTTTTTATGACCTAGCTTTGGAAGTCACTCATTTTCACTTCCGCTATTATCTGTTGGTCACACAGTCAGCTCTAATTCGGTGTTGGAGTGGATTACTTAAAGGCATGACTACTGGGAAGCATATATCTTTGAAGTGTGAATGCCATACAACTTTTCTAATAGAAGCATTTCATACTGTGTATTACCTTTAAGAAAAGCTTTAGCTGTATCTCACAGATTTTAATCTTCTATCTATCTATCTATCTTCTATCTAATCTATCTATCTATCTATCATCTAGCTAATCTATCTATCTATCTATATTTGTATTTATCTATATCTATCTATCTGTCTATATCTGTATATTTAACTTTTATTTTAAGTTCAGGGGTACATGTCCAGAATTGTTATATAGGTAAACTTCTGTCATGGGGGTTTGTTGTACAGATTATTTCATCAACTAGATATTAAGCCTAGCACCCATTAGTTATTTTTCCTGATCCTCTACTTCCACCTGTCCTCCACCCTCTAATAGGCCCTATTAATAGTGTGGCCCTATTAATAGTGTGTGTTCTAATAGTGTATGTTCCTACCCTCTGTGTGTCCGTGTGTTCTCATCGTTTAGCTCACTTGTACTTATAAGTGAGAACATGTGGTATTTGTATTTTTGTTCTTCCATTACTTTGCTAAGAATGGTGGCTTCCACCTCCATCCACGATCCTACAAAGAACATGATCTTATTCTTTTGTATGGGTGTAACGTAGTCCGTGGTTATATGTGCCACATTTTCTTTCTTTCTTTTTCTTTTTTTTTTTTTTTTGAGATGGAATCTCGTTCTGTCACCAGGCAGGAGTGCAGTGGCACGATCTTGGCTCACTGCAACCTCCACCTCCCAGGTTCAAGTGATTCTCCTGCCTCAGCCTCCTTAGTAGCTGGGACTACAGGTACACACCACTATGCTCAGCTAATTTTTGTATTTTTAGTAGAGATGGGGTTTCACCATGTTGGCCAAGATGGTCTTCTTTTGACCTTCTGATCCACCCACCTTGGCCTCCTAAAGTGCTGAGATTACAGGCGTGAGCCACTGCGCTTGGCCGCCACATTTTATTTATCCAGTCTACCATTGATGAAAATTTAGGTTGATTCCATGTCTTTGCAGTTGTGAATGGTGCCACAATAAACATACACATGCATGTGTCTTTATAATAGAACAACAATTTATATTCCTTTGGGTAAATACCCGGTAATAAAATTGCTGGGTGGAATGATATTTCTGTTTTAAGTCTTTGAGGAATCTCCACACTGTTTTCCATAATGGTTGAACTAATTTATACTCTAACTAAACAATATATAAGCATTCTTTTTCTCCACAACCTCACCAACACCTGTAATTTTTTTGACTTTTTAATAATAGCCATTCTGACTGGTGTGAGATGGTATCTCATTGTGGTTTTGATTTGCATTTTTCTAATGATCGGTGATGTTGAGCTTTTTTTCCATATGATTGTTGTCCGCATGTATGTCTACTTTTGAAAAGTGTCTGTTCATATTTTATCCCCACTTTTTAGTGGGGTTGTTTGTTTTTTGCTTGTAAATTTATTTAAGTTCCTCATTCAAATATACAGATGCTGGCTATTAGACCTTTCTCAGATGCATACTTTGCAAAAGTTTTCTCCCATTCTGTAGGTTGTCTATTTGTTGATAGTTTCTTTTGCTGTGCAGAAGCTCTTTTGTTTAATTAGATCCCACTTGTCAATTTTTGTTTTTGTTGCAATTGCTTTTATTATCTTTGTTGTGAAAGCTTTGCCCATTCCTATGTCCAGAATGGTACTGCCTATGTTGTCTTCCAGAGTTTTTATAGTTTTGGGTTTTCAATATAAGTCTTTAATCCATCTTGAGTTAATTTTTGTGTGTGGTGTAAGGAAGAAATCCAGTTTCAATCTTCTGCATATAGCTAGTCAGTTATTTCCAGCACCGCTTATTGAATAGGGATTCCTTTCCCCTTTGCTTGTTTTTGTCAGCTTTGTCGAAGATCAGATAGTTGTAGGTGTGTGGCCTTATTTCTGGACTCTCTGTTTTGTTCCCATTGGTCTATGTGCCTGTTTTTTGTACCAGTACCATGCTGTTTTGGTTACTGTAGCCCTGTAATATAGTTTAAAGTCAGGTAGCATGATGCCTTCGGCTTTTTTCTTTCTGCTTAGGATTGCCATGGCAGTTTAGGCTCTTTTTCGGTTCTATATGAATTTATTGTTTTTTTCTAGTTTTGTGAAGAATGTCATTGGTAGTTTAATAGGAGTAGCATTGAATTTATAGATTGCTTTGGGCAGTGTGGCCATTTTAACAGTATTGATTTTTCCTATCCATGAACATAGAATGTTTTTCCATTTGTTTGTGTCATCTATGATTTCTTTGAACAACATTTTATAGTTCTCCTTGTAGAGATCTGCCACTTCCCTGGTTAGCTGAATTCCTAGGTATTTTATTCTTTCTGCAGTGATTGTGAATGGCTCTGATTTGGCTCTTGGCTTGACTGTTGTTTGTGTATAAGATTACTAGTGATTTTTGTACACTGATTTCATATCCTGGTACTTTGTCAAAGTTGTTTATCAACTTATGGAGCTTCTGGGCTGAGAGTATGGGATTTTCTAGATATAAGATCATGTCATTTTCAAATAGGGATAGTTTGACTTCCTCTCTTCCTATTCAAATGCCTTTTTTTTTTTTTTTCTCTTGCCTCATTTCTCTGGCCAGAACTTCCTGTACTATGTTGAATAGGAGTGGTGAGATAGGGCATCCTTGTTTTGTGCCAGTTTTCAAGGTGAATGCTTCCAGCTTTTGCCCATTCAGTATGATGTTGGCTGTAGGTTTGTCATAGATGGTTTTTATTATTTTGAGATCTATTCCTTTGATAACTAGTTTATTGAGAGTTTTTAACATAAAGGGTGTTAATTTTATTGAAAGTCCTTTTTTGCATCTTTTGAGATAATCGTGTGGCTTTTGTCTTTAGTTCTGTTTGTGTGATGAATCACATTTATTGATTTGTGTGTGTTGAACCAGTTTGCATACTAAGGATAACACCTACTTGATTGTGGTGGATAAGCTTTTTGACGTGTTGCTGGATTTGGTTTGCCAGTATTTTGTTGAGGATTTTTGCATTGATGTTCATCAAAGATACTGGCCTGAAGTTACATTTTTTTGTCTTGTCTCTGCCAGGTTTTGGTATCAGGGTGTTGCTGGCCTCATACAATGAATTAGGGAGGAGTCCCTCCTCCTCATTTTTTGGAATACTTTCAGTAGAAATGGTACCAACTCTTTTTTGTACATTTGATAGAATTTGGCTGTGAATTTGTCTGGTCCTGGATTTTTCTTTGGTCGGTAGGCTATTTATTAGTGATTCAATTTCAGAGCTTGTTATTGGTCTATTCAGGGATTCAATTTCTTCCTGGCTCGGTCTTGAGAGGGTGTCTGTCCAGGAATTTACCCATTTCTTCTAGATTTTCTAGTTGATGTTCATAGAGGTGTTCATAATATTCTTTGATGATGATATATATTTCTGTGGATCAATGATTACCCCCTTTGTTGTTTCTCATTTTATTTTGATCTTCTTTCATTTCTTCTTCATTAGTCTAGCTAGCAGTGTATCTGTTTTATTATTTTTTTCAAAAAATTAACTCATGGATTCGCTGATCTTTTGAATATTTTTTCGTGTCTCAATTTCCTTCAGTTCATATCTGATTTTGGTTATTTCTTATCTTCTGCTAGCTTTGGGTTGGTTTTTTCTTGGTTCTTTAGTTGCTTCAGTGGTGATGTTACACTGTTAAACTGAGACCTTTCTAACTTTTTGGTGTTGGCATTTAGTGCTATGAATTTTCCTCTCAACACTGCCTTAACTGTGTCCCAGAGATTCTGATATGTTGTATCTTTGTTCTCATTAGTCTCAAAGAATTTCTTGATTTCTGCCTTAATTTCATTATTTACCCAAAAGCCATTCAGGAGAAGGTTATTCAATTTCCATGTATTGTATAGTTTTCAGTGAATTTCTTAGTCTTGATTTCTAATTTGATTGTGCCTTGGTCTGAGAGAGTGGTTGTTATGATTTCACTTCTTTTGCATTTGCTGAAGAGTGTTTTATGTCCAATTTTATGATCAACTTTAGGGTATGTTTCATGTGGCAATGAGGAGAAAGTATATTCTGTTGCTTTCAAGTGGAGAGTTGTGTAGATGTCTATCAGATCCATTTGATCTGGTGTTGAGTACAGATACTAAATATCTTTGTTAATTTTCTGCCTCAATGACCTGTCTAATACTGTTAGTGGGGTGTTGAAGTTTCCCACTATTATTGTATGGGAGTCTAAGTTTCTTTAGAGGCCTCTTAAGAACTTGCTTTATTAATCTGGGTGGTCCTGTGTTAGTTGCTTATGTATTTAGAATAGTTAGGTCTTCTTGTTGAATTGAACCCTTTATCATTATGTAATCCCTGTCTTTGTCTTTTTTGCCCTTTGTTTAAAGTCTGTTTTGTCTTAACATTACAACCCCTGCTTTTCATCGTTTTCCATTTGCTTGGTAGACTTTTCTATACCCCTTTATCTTGAAACTATGGGTGTCATTGCATGTGAGATGAGTGTCTTGAAGACAGCATACCAATGGGTCGTGGTCCTTTATCCACCTTGCCACACTGTGCCTATTCACTGGGGGCATTTAGCCCATTTGTATTCAAGGTTAGTGTTGATATGTGTGGATTTGACCCCATCATCATGAGGTTAGCTGGTTATTATGCAGACTTGTTTGTGTCATTGCTTTATTGTGTCACTGGTCTGTGTATTTAAGTGTGTTTTTGCAGTGGCTTGTAATGGTTTTTCCTTTCCATATTTGGTGCTTCCTTCAGGAGTTCTTGTAAGGCAGGTCTGGTGGTAATAAATTCCTTCAGCATTTGCTTGTCTGAAAAGAATCTTACTTCTTCTTTGCTTATGAAGCTTAGTTTGGTCGGATGTGAAATTCTGGGTTGAAATTTCTTTTCTTTTTTTTTTTAAAAGAATGTTAAATATTGTCCTCCAATCTCTTCTGGCTTATAGGATTTCTGCTGAGAAGTCCACTGTTTGTCTGATGGGCCTCCTTTTGCAGGTGACCTGACTTTTCTGCCTTTAACATTTTTTTTTTTCATTTTATTCTGACCTTGGAGAATCTGATGATTATGTGTCTTGGGGATGGTCTTCCTGTGAAACATCTTACTGGGGTTTTCTGCATTTCTTAGATTTGAACGTTGGCCTGTCTAGCTAGGTTGGGGGAATTCTCTTGGATGATATCCTGAAATACGTTTTCTGAAGTGCTTACACTCTTCTCATATCTTTCAGGGGCACCAGTGAATTCTAGATTTGGTCTCTTTACATAATCCCATATTTCTCTGAGGTTTTGTTTATTCTTTTTTCTCTATTAATGTCTGATTGTCTTATTTCAGAAAGTCAGTTTTCTAGCTCTGAGATTCTTTCCTCTACTTTGTATATTCTGCTATTAATACTTATGATTGCATTATAAAATTTCTGTAGTATGTTTTTCAGCTCTATCGGGTTTGTTACATTCTTTTCTATACTGGCTATTTTGTCTGTCAGCCCCTGTATTGCTTTATTATGATTCTTAGCTTCCTTGAATTGGGTTTCAACATACCCCTGCATCTTAATGATCTTCATTCCTGTTCATATTCTGAATTCTATTTCTGTCATTTCCACCAACTCAGCCTGGTTCAGAATGTTTTCTGGAGAGGTGTTGTTGTTTTGGAGGAAAGAAGGCACTCTGGCTTTTTGAGTTGCAGAGTTGGTTCTTGTGCTTGTTCTTTCTCATCTTTGTGGTTGATGTTCCCTCAGTCTTTGAAGTTGCTGACCTCTGGATGGGTTTTTAGAAATTTTATTCTATTTGATGACTTAAGGGTTTGAATGTATATGAGGTGGATTCAGCTGACTGGCTTTGTTTCTGGAAGATTTTAGGGAGGCAACGCTCAGCTCTCAACTCCAGGACTATGAGCCCTAACTCTAGAGAATTTTTATCAGGGCCCAACTTTGCTCTCTGTCTCCTTGAGGTTAAGAATCTACTGTGTTGTGGTGGGGCGCAAGGTGCTCCTGGACTGCTGGTTACTACACTCCAATGGGTGGTGTCAGCCACAGTATTTTGTAGTGTGGTGGCGGTGGGATCCATCCTTGTTTGCACTTGCCAGCAGCAACGGCAGCAGCAGTGGCAGTGCAGTGGGGTGCATGCTTGTCGGCTGAAGGGAGAGTGCTAGCAGGTACCAGGGTGCCTGCCTCTGTGTCGGTATTCACTACTGTGGCAGAGGCAATGTGACTCGCAGGGCTGGAGGATGGTCCTTGCTGGCAACTGTGCATGGGGTCACGCTGGTGGTGGTGTTGGTATGGGGGCAGGGTGCTGTCAGATGCAGTTCTTTGTATGTCCTCTGTGTACCACAGGCAGGGGTGGTTGCTCAGGGTTGGGGAGGGTCCACTGTTTTCTGTGCCTAGTTTCACTCCTGCAGCAGTATTGGCACAAAGGCAGGCTGCTGGTGGGGGTGGGACTGGCTGGCTCTGTGCCTACCAAGGCTTTGACTGCAGTGGTGGTCAGTGGTGGGAGTGGGGGAGGTGGGAGGGGTTGGGGGTAGTCTACACTCTCACTGTAGCAGTGGCAGGACAGGATGTACACACACACATGTGCTGGTGGAGCAAGGAAGGGAAGAATCTTTCCATGCACACATTCAGGGAAAGCAATGTAGGGAGTTGCTATGGGCCTGGGAGAAGATGTACTGTGGAGAGGGAATGGGTAGGCTGGTGCATGACTGTGTGGGCCACCCTGCTGGAGCTCTCTGCAGGTAAGTCATGGCCTGCCAGTGCTAGAGCTATCATGCTGGCCCCCAGGGTGCCAGAGGCTGTCCTGCAAGTAGCCGTGGCCAGTCTGGGGCCCTGGGAGAGGCCGGCAGACCAAAGGGTGCTCCTGTCCAACAGCTCTTTTGATGGGCAAGACATCCCTGCAGAGTTCAGGTCTGACAGTTCCCCTAGGGCTGAAGTCTCCTATGGAAGGAAGTCAAGCCTGGGGAGATAGGTTTCTTTGGGAGTGCTCCGCTATGGAGACTCCCACACCAAACCCTCTGGGCTCCACATCAGCTGGCGTGCTGTTCCTACCACTTCTCTAAGCAGCTCTTCCTGCCAACTCGAGTGTTTGTGGTGGTCAAAGGGTCTTCTCCTGCTGTAATTCCAGAGGCCTGTGATGAGAATGGATTTCTTCTTGACAGTTCAATTCACTGGTTCTCCCAAAACTGCTAGTGGCCAAGAGTGAGTCCTGGTGCATAGTAGCCCCATGCAGCATTCCTAGGTCCTTCCACTGAAGCCCAGCTTCTGTGTGTTTCCTCTGTCTGCTCTTGGTGCCTTCTCTCTGAAGATCTTTTAGGAGTGCACCAGTCGTCTTGGTCCCTAGGTGGCAGCTCTTCCACTGGGCTGTGTCTAGTTAGCCATTTTGCCCTCTCTATCTTTTATATTTTTATTATCATCAGTATGAAATAGTTTCTAATTTTCCTTGTGATTTGTTCTTTGATTAGGAGCTATTAAGAGATGTTTAACTGTTTTTTTCCAATGTATTGGAGATTTTGTAGATATTTGTATTGTTATTGATTTATTGATTTATTTTGAGATGGAGTTTGCCTTCTGTTGCCCAGGGTAGAGTGCAGTGGCTCGATCTTGGCTCACTGCAACCTCTGACTCTGGGTTCTAGCAATTTTCCTATGTCAGCCTCCCAAGTAGCTGGGATTACAGAGGCTCACCACCATGCCCGGCTAATTTTTTTTTTTTTTTGTATTTTTAGTAGAGATGGGGTTTCCCCACGTTGGTCAGGCTGGTCTCAAACTCCTGACCTCAGGTAAGCCACCCACCTCGGCCTCCCAAAGTGCTGGGATTACATGTGTGAGCTATTGCACTCGGTCTGTTATTGATTTGAATTCAGCTAAGTAGTGATCTAGTCAGAGAATACACTCTGTGAAATGACTTTTTAAAAATATTTTTGAAGCTCGTGTTATGATCTACCACATGGGAGATCCTGATTAATATTCCCAGGTGCACTTGAGAGAATGTGTATTCTGCAGCTATTTAGTGTAGTCTTATACAAATTTAAATTAGATTAAATTGGTTGATAGAGTATTCACATCTTCTATATCCTTATTGTTTGTTTGTTTGTTTGTTTTTTGAGACAAAGAAGTCTCGCTCTGTCGCTCAGACTAGAGTGCAGTGGTGCGATCTTGGCTCACTGCAAGCTCTGCCTCCCAGGTTCACGCCATTCTCCTGCCTCAGCCTCCTGAGTAGCTGAGACTACAGGCACCCGCCACCGCACCTGGCTATTTTTTGTTTTTTTTTTTGTATTTTTAGTAGAGATGGGATTTCACTATGTTAGGCAGGATGATCTCGATATCCTGACCTCGTGATCCGCCTGCCTCAGCCTCCCAAAGTGATGGGATTACAGGCATGAGCCACCACGCCTGGCCTATCCTTATTGATTTTTAATACACTTATGTCAAATATGTAGAGATGTATGTTAAAATCTCCAATTCTGATTGTTAATGTGTCTATTTCTCAGTTTTTGTCAATTTTTGGTTTATATTCTTGAAACTCTAATATTAAGGGCATACACATTTTGAAGTGTTATCTTTTCTTGTTGAATTAACTATGTTGACATTATGGAGTGGTCTTCTTTTTGATGACAACTTTTATTGTAATATCGTTTATCTTATTTTAAAATAACTACATCTACATTATTATTCTTAAGTGTTTCCACATATTTTTCTTTACTTTTACATTCTGCATATCCATTTATACTGAAAATATTTCTCATGTAAATAACATGTAATTGGGTCTTGCTTCAGCTCCACTGGCTGAGGGAATGTTCTACACCCTTTTTGGTAGCTCTGATGGGGGTGCTAATCAGTACTGATCAGGATGTGATCTGCTTTAGAGTAGTGTTTTGAATTTGATCTCTCTATTAAGGCCATTAAAAAACCAAGAGTCCAAGGTGATTTTATTTCTTTCCATTCCAACCCCAACCTCCTTGCTGCCATAAGACTGAGATATTGGTTTTATCAGAAGTTATATTGGGATTTTGGTTGCAGATTTGGCTCAATGTCATTAAATGCTTTGAAGGTGATTCAGGGTTCACCCTTTAGAAGTTTTCTGGGACCAAACATTGAGAACCTGTTTCACCTTAAAACTGAACTATGAAAACTTAAGATTGTTAGATTCAGGTTTTGCTAGATGGTGAGGCTTTTATACTGTGAAGTCATGAGAACTCAGAACTGTAAGACTGTAAATTCAGGAAACTTTTGCTTTCCAGCCCCACCCTAGCCTTTGCTTGCTTTGAAAAATCCCCATGAGAGCAAATTACTGGATAGAAAAGATTATATCTGGGGCTCCTCCATTTTCAAATCTGGCATGCCAGCCCATGGGGTTGTCAAAAGCTGGGCTACTTTCTTCTCAAAGTGATGTGTGCAACATGTGTGTCATATCCTTAAAGCTTGTGGGCTTCTTTCTCCTTTGTTCTTAATGGCTAGGAATTAGTGACAACCAGAGCAACTGTCTAGGACCCAGAACAAAAGTTAAATTTAAGACTGGCAGAACTTCATTCCTGAGTCCTGTTGAGGAGCAGAGCTACTAGCCCCTTAAACTACCAACCTGTGGGACTGTTTTGTGATAATGAATGGAATTTCATCTTCCTAATCCCACTGTAACTTGGGATCTCTTTGTTACAGCACTTCAGCCTGTACCTTGTGTGATAGAGTATTATATAGATGATATGTCTTGCTTAACATATTGTACTTTGTGTTATCTAGAGATCCATGACTTTAATTAAAATCTGATTAGGCTAGACGCTCATGCCTTTAATCCCAGCACTTTGGGAGACTGAGGTGGGAGGATCACTTGAGCCCAGGAGTTCAAGACCAGCCTGGGCAACATAATGGGACCCCATCTCTACAGATGTGTGTCTGTAGTTCCAGGAACTCCCAGCTACTTGGGGGGCTGAGGTAGGGGGATTGCTTGAGCCTGGGAGGTAGAGTACTGTGATTGTGCCACTGCACTCCAGCCTGGACAACAGAGAGAGACTCTGTCTCAACATAAAGTAAAAAAGTAAAATAAAATAAAACAGTAAATCTGACTAGTCCTGGAAAGTTCTAAGGCATTATCTCTTCACATACTGCACTTTCTTAACTCTCTCAGTTCTGTCTTTCTGGAACTTTGATTAGAAATCAGGGATTTTAATTCTGTGTTTGGTATTTCTCAACTTACATATTTTCCACGTTAGTTTCTTGTGCTACATTCAGTATATCTTCTTGAGATCTATCTTTTAATTCACTTCTGTTATGTCTATTTTGCTCTTTTATCCATGTATGTAGTTCTATGTTTAAACAACTGTTATTTTATTCCTAAAAGTTGTGAGAGGGCGGAGCAAGATGGCTGAATAGGAACAGCTCCAGTCTCCAGCTCCCAGCGCGAGCGACACAGAAGACGGGTGATTTCTGCATTTTCAACTGATGTACCGGGTTCATCTCACTAGGGAGTGCTGGACAGTTGGTGCTGGTCAGCTGCTGCAGCCCGACCAGTGAGAGCTGAAGCAGGGCAAGGCATCGCCTCACCTGGGAAGCGCAAGGGGGAAGGGAATCCCTTTTCCTAGCCAGGGGAACTGAGACACACAACACCTGGAAAATCAGGTGACTCCCACCCCAATACTGCGCTTTACCAAGGGTCATAGCAAACGGCATACCAGGAGATTATATCCCACACCTGGCCGGGAGGTCCCACACCCACGGAGCCTCACTCATTGCTAGCACAACAGTCTGCAATCTAACTGCAAGGCAGCAGTGAGGCTGGGGGAGGGGTGCCCGCCATTGCTGAGGCTTAAGTAGGTAAACAAAGCCACTGGGAAACTCAAACTGGGTGGAGCCCACAGCAGCTCAAGGAGGACTCCCTGTCTCTGTAGATTCCACCTCTGGGGACAGGGCATAGCTAAACAAAAAGCAGCAGAAACCTCTGCAGATGCAAATGACCCTGTCTGACAGCTTTGAAGAGAGCAGTGGATCTCCCAACATGGAGGTTGAGATCTGAGAACGGACAGACTGCCTGCTCAAGCGG
>NW_012115132.1:2483966-2484241 GCF_000951035.1 Colobus angolensis palliatus
CTTTGACGAATTGAGAGAAGAAGGCTTCAGTCCATCAAACTTCTCAGAGCTAAAGGAGGAATTACGTACCCAGCGCAAAGAAACTAAGAATCTTGAAAAAAGAATGGAAGAATGGATAACTAGAATAGTCAATGCAGAGAAGGTCATAAATGAACCGACAAGATATAAAAACCATGACACAAGAAATACATGACAAATGCACAAGTTTCAGTAACTGACTTGATCAACTGGAAGAAAGATTATCAGCGATTGAGGATCAAATGAATGAAATGAAG
>NW_012115132.1:2485228-2485609 GCF_000951035.1 Colobus angolensis palliatus
ACATAGGCTCAAAATAAAGGGATGGAGGAAGATCTACCAAGCAGATGGAGAACAAAAAAAAGCAGGGGTTGCACTCTTAGTCTCTGATAAAAAAGACTTTAAACCATCAAAAATCAAAAGAGACAAAGAAGGCCATTACATAGTGGCAAAGGGATCAATTCAACAAGAAGAGCTAACTATCCCAAATATATATGCATCCAATACAGGAACACCCAGATTCATAAAGCAAGTCCTTAGAGACTAACAAAGAGACTTAGACTCCCATACAATAATAATGGGAGACTTCCACATCCCACTGTCAATATTAGACACATCAATGAGACAGAAAGTTAACAAGGATATCCAGGAATTGAACTCAATTCTGCACCAAGCGGACCTAAT
>NW_012115132.1:2486477-2531474 GCF_000951035.1 Colobus angolensis palliatus
ATGCACATGTACACTAGAACTTAAAGTATAATAATAAAAAAAGTTGTCTTTGTTGTTTTCCAAATCTGTGGGCTCATTATTTTGCTCTTTGACTAATTTTTATCTTAGCTTTGTTTCAACTGTCTATACCTAGCTATTTTATATTCTATGTCTGACAATTCTAATATCTATAGTAGTAAAGTCTCAAAATTATTGATTTGTTGCTTCTAATGACTTTCACTCATGGTGGCTTATCTTGTGTGTTTGGAGATCTTTGAGTATAAGCTCACATATAGTTGTTTTTAATTTGTGGGGATTTTCAGAATCTAAGCTATGGATACTTTCTTCCAGAGAAGATGTGTATTTGCTTTTATTTGAAGGCAGAGGTTGCTCTTAACTTTGGATGACTGGTCTTAAGGCAATTTCAGCTTTTGCCTTTTCTTACTTGTCCCTCAATCAGTTTGAGATTATCCTTCATTTTTCTTCATTGTTTTTTTAAAGGAGAACTTGAAGTTTACCTTTTCTTCCTCCATTTAGAAGGTATATTTTTATGCAGGATTAATTGTTTTGTAGAAAATAGGCTTCCAATCGTGAAAATTTATGCCTTGTCCTTTTAAATTTGTTTTTATGTACTCTTCCTAAAGTTTCTTTTCTCTCCCCTAAGCTTGGCCAATTGTCATAGACTCAACCCAGTTGTGCCCAGATTCCTTCTTTGCTGCCATATACATAATAAAAGAACACCATAGACTTTCTTCCTTTGTATTAATTCCCTCTTAAAAACATAACAAGTTATTTATCTTTTTTACCTTAGTGTATGAATGGACCCATGGTGGATACATACCACTGTAACCCAGGGTCCCCAGGTTTTTGGGGGTACAACTGTGAAAAAGTAACCATGTGTAACTGTTGCACCTTGAGTTCTTGTTGTTCCAAAAAGTTCCAGGAAGAAACTCAGCCCCAGAAAAACAAAAAACAATTGGATCCAGAGATGCCTGAATTGGAGATGAATTTTGGCGAACTCATTACCATACTAAAAACCCTGCCCAAGGAGGAGCTTACTCACCATTTTCTATATATGCGACACATGTAGAAGAATGATCAGTGACTGCACTTGAGCTGACTTGACTCCATCTCTACATACAATGACTTAGCCAGCCAGCCTCATTACAGCCCTGTTTTCACCATTGTTCCAGGAGGCATTGCTTTGGGGAACTGTCTGTTCCCCTTCCTTGTTGCAAATAATAAATTCCCTTTATTAAACCCTTCTTGGTCATAGTCATTGGGCTGTCACCTGCCAAGCAATTGAATCTACCCGTTGTGTGGGTAACACCACCTCTTACTTTTCCTGTACCTTTACACTCCAGTACAGGGCCTGATGCCCAATAAATGCTGGTTGAAAAATTTTCTATCTTCCATATCTTCTGTGGCTTGCACATAATTGGAGACTTGGAGATAAAGTGATAAATGAAGAAATCGCTAGAGTCACAAGAGGAACAAGAAGTTCAGTTTCTTCTTTGGAAATATTCCAAATACAATTATTTGTGGAAGGATTTCTGACTGGTATGAAGAATGGAGATAAAGGGCAGGACATTTACATTTTAATTTGCTTGGAAAAATAAAAAAATGGCTAAGCAAATGTAGATATAAAGAGCTTTTTGTTTTCAAAACTAGTTTTTGCCCTAAGATGATAAATCACTCGAATGTGTACAAAGAAATATATGCAACTATAATGCTCCCTAGTGGTCACTTTCTGCCAGAGCAAAGAAGAAAATTGAGGTGGTATTCAGCAAATAGGTGTGTTGGGTATTCTGAAATGCAGAGACTACGGTTTTTTTTTTGAAGTCAAAGTTGCCCATGCAGAAATCCAAGAAAGTTTCCCTTTCCCCAGAAAACATTCCAATCACTCATAAATGTACATAATATTGGCCGAAGAAATAAAACCTACTTCATTATAAAAAATCATATACAAACTAAAATTTTTCTTTCTTTCCACCAACATATTGACATTTGCTGTCTGACAATCAGAAAGGTTAATTACTCATGACTTGTGCTCCCAAAGTGCTCAGAATATCATGGGGTTTACAACATCATAAACAAAAACTACTACTCACTGGGATACATTCAATAATATGAGTTCGCATAAAATTAAAAGAAAGGAGAGAGGGCAGGTCAAGGATGGTATAAAAAGGAGCTGGCCTTTGATTTATGCTTTAAAGGGTGACTATACATCTATTAGGTAGAGCAGTAGGCGATGGGAATTCCAGGTGGATGAGGTACACGGATGAGCGAGACACATGGCTTACTCAGGCACTTGGCAGTAGTGGCCTGAGCATAGGCTACATGTGGAGTGTTGACAGAAAATATTGGAAGGAGATGGCTACAGGAGTCAGACAATGTGAAGACACGGATGTAATACTAAGGAATTTTGGTTTGTGTTGGAAATGTGGGTTACAGTAGATTTTAATCTGGAAAGTGATTAAAATTTGGTTTTAGTGAGAGATCCCTGGTGTTAGCATGGAGTGGGGATGAAAGGAGGGAATCATTAGTATAAGTCTGATGTGATAACCCAGGAAGAAAATCATGAAGTACCTATTCAGAATGTTGCAGGAGAGACGGAGAACAGGAGACAAATTCCAGAGAGCCTTTGTGAATGGACATGGAAACCAACTGAATGTAGGAGAGGGGAAAAAATGGGAGGTGACACTACTTAGAACTGATCTGCTTGGATAAAAATCTTATTAACATAGAGAAACAATATAAGGGGAGGAGCAGACCGGAGCAAGGAGGGATAATGATCAAAGATAGTGTATTTTGGGATGAGGTTGGTACGAAACATCTACAACAAATGTTGAGAGGGATTTTACTACATAGTTGAAATTATAAGTTTGGAACTCAACAAAGAGGTCTAAGGTGGTGCTACTTATGTGAGGAACGCTGGATGGAGCTGAAAACATGGCATTATTGAGAGTGCCCAGGGAGAATGCATGGAGCAGGGACTTCCAGAGTATGGACCAGGGAGCCCTAAAGTTATTGATGGATGGGTTTTAGGGGGTCCCTAAATTCCCCAAAATTATACACTCACCTATAGGTTGTGGGTTTGTGCATTTTAAAGATAATTTCTTCCATTTTCTCAAAGCAACCTATAATCTAAAAAGGACATGACGGACTGATACAGGGCAAGAAGAGAATGGAGCCAAGGGCAAAATGATAAGAGGTTATTCACAGCTGGACATGGTGGCTCACGCCTGTAATCCCAGTACTTTGGGAGGCCAAGGTGGGTGGATCTCCTGAGGTTCAGGAGTTTGAGACCAGCTTGGCTAACATGGCGAAACCCTGTCTCTACTAAAAATACAAAAATTAGCCAGGCATGGTGGTGCACACCTGTAGTCCCAGATACTTGGGAGGTTGAGACAGGAGAATTGCATGAACCTGGGTGGTGGAGGTTGCAGTGAGCTGAGATCTTGCCACTGCACTCCAGCCTAGGCGACAGAGCGCGAGACTGTCTCCAAAAAAAAAAAAAAAAAAAAAAAAAGGCTTATTTACGTTTAAGACACAATGGAAAAGCAAGACTGAATGGAAAAGGGCACAGAGATACTGGGACATTAGGATAGGGTGATGTGAAGTTACTTGTTCCAGTAGAAATTTGTGGGAAGAAGGAAGTAGTCAATATGTTAAAATTCTATAGGAGGTTCAAGCAGAAAAGGGGCTTAAAGTTTGCATGACTGACCACTGCATTCCCCAGACACTCTCTGTCTTTAATCTAAAAGGCTGGTGAACATAGCCAATTCTGCTAGCCAATTTACCAAGGGTCACTCTCTTCACTTCTTCCCTACAGGCAGGGTCTCCCGCTGAGATAGTCTTAAAATGCTTTTGTGGTTTTCCTTGTTAGTAGAGATGGCCATGTGATTTAAATCTGATCAAGGGGAACTACAGGAAGACTGCTAGGGAATGTTTTCTCATGGATGAAAAGAAAGAGGACCGGGCATGGTGGCTCACGCCTGTAATCCCAGCACTCTTGGAGGCTGAGGTGGGCAGATCACGAGGTCAGATCGAGACCATCCTGGCCAACGTGGTGAAACCTCGTCTCTACTAAAATACAAAAAAATTAACCAGGCATGGTGTCGTGCACCTGTAGTCCCAGCTACTTGGGAGACTGAGGCAGGGGAATCACTTGAACCCAGGAGGCAGAGGTTGCAGTGAGCTGAGATTGTGCCACTGTACTCCAGCCTGATGACAGAGCAAGACTGTCAAAAAAAAAAAAAAAAAAAAGAAAAAGAAAAGAGAAAGAAAACAATGTTTAAGAAGAGCCTTCTTCCTTGTCTCCTGTTCCTCCCGTTCCTCCTGTCTATGGAAGTAGTTGTGTAAGGATGTGATCCTTGAAGTTGCAGTGGCAATCTTATAACCATGGAGATGCTCTTAAAGACAAGAGACCACCATCTGAGGATGAGGGAATCAAAGAGAGGAATGAACTTACATATCTGAACATATTATACATTAAACCAATGCTGGGGGCTACCTATCTCCTAGCTTATTATGTGAGTCAATAGAATCCAATTTGTTTGGGGAAATTTTTAGTTGAGTAGTCTGTTTCTTGCAGCTGTAAGTAAGATACAACAATTAAGTAGAGAAGGGAGCATAAACTATTCTTTCAAGAAGGCTTAGTGTGACTGGAAAGCAAGAAACGTGATACAGTTTGGATATTTGTCCCTACCCAAATCTCACATTAAATTGTAATCCCCAGTACTGGAGTTGGGGCCTGGTGGGAGGTGTTTGGGTTATGGGGCTAGATCTCTCATAGCTTGGTGCTGTCTTTGTGGTTTGGAGCTAGTTCTTGCAAGATCTGGTCATTTAAAAGTGTGTGGCAGTTCCCCCCACCCAACCCTACTTGTTCCTGATTTGGCTGCATGACATGCCTGCTTCCCACTCACCTGCCATTATTCTGAAAGCTCCCCGAGGCCTCTTCAGAAGCTGAGTGATGTCAGCACTACACTTCCTTTATCCAGCCAAACCTCTTTTCTTTATAAATTACCTAGTGTCAGGGCTTTTTGTTTTGTTTTCTTTTTCTTTTTCTTTTCTTTCTTTCTTTCTGTCTTTTTTTTTTCTTTTTTCTTTTTTTTCAGACATAGTCACATTCTATCGCCCAGGCTGGAGTGCAGTGGCACCATCTGGGCTCACTGCAACCTCCACCTCTGGGGTGCAAACAATTCTCCTGCTTCAGCTTCCTGAGTAGGTGGGACTATAAGTGTGCGTCACCATGCCCAGCTAATTTTTTTTTTTTTTTTTTTATTAGAGATGGGGGTTTGCCATGTTGGCCAGGCTGATCTCGAACTGACCTCAAGTGATCCACCCGCCTCGACCCGCCAAAGTGCTGGGATTACAGTTGTGAGCCACTGCACCTGGCCTCCACTGATTTATTTATAGTGTTTTTTTGGTGCATATCTTTGTATAATTTTCTTAGCGGCTGCTCTGGATATTATAATATACATATGTGACATTGCAGTCAATGTATCAATACTTTATTACTTCAAGTAAAATGTGGAAACCTTACTTCCATTTAGGTTCCTTTTACCTTTTCCGCTTTTAAATATCATTGTCTTGAGTTTCAGATGTTATAAGTTTTGTTTCAATGATCAAATATTATTTATAAAACTCATGAGGGGAGGAATAGATCATTGTATGTAGCTATATTTCTGTCCCTCTTTTTCCTCTATTAACTGGCAGAAATGCTAATTTATATTAATGAATTAGCTTATGCTGACATTAAAAATACACTCATAAAGATTTATTGGAATATGTCCCCAGTAACTCTATCCAGGATCAAAAATATTTCTGTTGAGTGGAGTCAGGGGTTTTCAGTGCCCTTACCTATGAAATAAAAAGGGTTGGAACTGATATCCATTCTAACTGATAATATTGTAGTCATTGGGCATATTTCTTCTGTGAAACAGAAATCATAGCTTTGGGGAGAAATTTATAGTAATATTCTAATACTTCAACCTGTGAGTTCCTCCAAATTTTGACTAAGGGTTTGCTAGTTTCATTGTTCTTTATTTGCGGTAAAGTTATTCTAACGGGGAAAGTTTTCCCAACATCATTATTCTCTAGATGAAAGACAGGATGATTTAAACGTTCAAATAAAACTGAGAGCCAGTCAGCATCTCTAATCCTCACTTCCATATCTCTCTTCTCTTTTCATGGCTATTTTCTCCCTTTCGCTACCTGATAGTGGGAGTGTATGAAAAGAAACTGATGTGTCATTCATTCAAAATCTTTTCAATCCAATGGGGAAAATTCTGATAACTAGAGCTTTAATAGTTACTTGGTCATTCTTATCTTCTTTCGGATAACTACAATTTCAAACGAAACCCTAAATTTATACAAAGTATCTCCTTTCCAATTTTATTTTATAGTTAATTTTGTACCTCAGCCATCATCAGTAAATTCAGGAAATTCCCTTTCTCTCATTCTCCCACGTGATGGGGCATGGGGATCTTGACCTCCAACCAGTATAATCTACCAGGTAGGGGGCATTTCCTAGTAGTTTCCATTTCCAAATTCTCTGAGAATTGCTTTCAATAGAAGCCTCACATTGTTCTGAGTTACTTAGTAACAAAAACAACTAATAAGTGTACTATCTACTACAGAGCTCTTCATGTTGAAATGGTTAATTCTATGTTATGTGAATTTCACTTCAATTTAAGAAGAAAAGCAACAACTCATGACTTTCCCTTTTAATCCTTCCTCTCCCTGAGCAGAAGTAGTGTTAGATGAACCAGATGAAAAACTTAAAGCTGGCCAGGCATGCTGGCTCATGCCTGTAATCCCAGCACTTTGGGAGGCTGAAGTGGGTGGATCACGAGTGGTCAGGAATTCAAGACCAGCCTGGCCAACATGGTGAAACCCTGTCTCTACTAAAAATACAAAAATTAGCCGGGCATGGTGGTGCTCACCTGTAATCCCAACTACTTGGAAGGCTGAGGCAGGAGAATAGCTTGAACCCAGGAGGCAGAGGTTGCAGTGAGCCGAGATCGCACCATTGCACTCCAGCCTGGGCAACAGAGTGAGAGTCCGTCTAAAAAAAAAAGAAGAAGAAGAAAAAGAACTTAAAGCTGCTTCTCAGAAATTGCACATGTAATTTACATTCATATTTCATTGGCCAAAGAGAGTTACATGACCACATCTGACTGCAATAGGGCGAGAATATGAAATTCTCACATTGGATGAGGAAGCAAATATTTTGAAAAACAAAAATATATATATACACTCTACAACACATCAACACATGGACTCTAGCCTCAAGGAGCTAACTGACTAATATGGGAGATAGACATTAAACAAACAAATAAATGTATAATTCTAGTTTATGATAAGTGCTATAGAATAAGTGAATGGTGTGCATAAGGTAGAGACCTATTTAATGAGAATGGCCGGACCAATCTTTTCTGAGGAGTTTGTAATTAAGCCAAGTCCCAATGGGTAATAGGAGTCAGCCATGTGATGTTAGGAGGCAACAGCAGAGACAGAAGCACCTGGAAAGACTCTGAGACCTTGGGATGCTCATGTAACTGAAGGACACTGTTGTAACTTGGGTTAGATGGTTCAAGGAAAGTGGTCTGAGAGTAAAGATGGGCTGGTTAATGCCAGGCCTTGTAAGCCATAAGTGTAAGTAAGGGTAGGCTAAACTGCTGTTAACAATTAGACCTCAAAATAAAGACTCAAACACAAAAGGATTCTATTTCTCATTCAAGTTCATATCCAAAGTGTCTGGTAGTTGGGAAGCTCCCTTCAATATATTGATTCAGAAACCTATGGCCCTGCAATCATCATTTGGCTTTGCCATTTCCTGGGTCTAGTCACATTTTTGCACCCTGCCAATGAAAGGAGAACTAGAGTATGAAAGAAGCCACTTGCTTCTTAAAAGAGTTGACTCAGAAGTAGTAAAACTCACCTCTGCTCACATTCTATTGGGAAAACCAGTCACAGGTATGGCAGTTTAAAATACGTCCATGACTTGTTCTTAACAATCTCTTTAAAAGGTGGAGCCAAATTTTGCACCCTTTGAGTGTGAGTTTGATTTAATGATTCACTTCTAATGAATAGAAAAGAGAGTGGGGGAATGGTCTTTTGTAACTTCAGAGACTGGGTGATAAAAGACACTATGAATTCCTGCTAGCCTCTCTCTTGTATCACTTGCTCTGGAGGAAGCCAGCTGCCATGTTATGAGTATACTCACCGACAAAGAGATCCACATAGCAAAGAAGTAAATCCTCTGGCCATCAGACAGCAAGAAACTGAAATCTTCTGCCAATTGCTACATTAATGAGGCTGGAGGATCTTTTAGCTCCAATCAAACCTTCAGATGACTGCAGCCTTGTCCAACATCTTGACTGCAAGCTCATAAAATACCTTGAACCCGAATCACTCAACTAAGCTGCCTCTGAATTCATGCTCCACAGAAACTACACAATAATACATTTTAATTGTTTTAACTACTATGTTCCAGGGTGATTTGTTATGCAGCAGTAGATAACTAAAACACAGGTGACATGTAGCCACAGGGCTGTAACTCTGACTTGGTAGCTGCTTCTCTGACACAACTCCATTTCTATGGTAGGAAAGAAGAGATTAAGAGATTTTAGTAAATTGTGAGTTATCTTCTCCACCTTATAGTAATGAATTTGGGTTTTGATAAAAAAACAACAGTGAGATGCTGAATGATTTTAAAGACAGAAATGAATAATACATATGCTTTGTTGTGAAAACGATAGAACATGGTTAGAAAGGAAATGGGAAGATTAGGTAGAAAGCTCCTGAAATGGTCCAGGAAAGAATTGTTTGTGCCTTGAACCAGCATGGAAGCAATGGGGAGAAAGACATGTGCACATTTAAACTATATTTTGAGAGTACTGTGGTAAAGATAAAAGAAATAACGAAGGGATTAAAATTTTCACCACTCCCAAAAAGTGTGGGGGGAAAAGTCTTCTCAAGGCAAAGAGAAAGACCAAAGTATGAAGCCAAACAAAACAAAGACCTTCGGAAGCCAAGATGTCAAATGGTTTTAAATGAATGGAAAGAACACTGGCCTAAAGTAATTCTCAAATATTCCTATAGATATCTGGAATTGTTCTTGATCTGGTTTTTGAGTAGGCTTGCTGGGTGTGTTTAAAACGACAAAATGCTGCACATGTAATAAACATTTTTATCCGCAGAGTCAAATCACAGTCTGGAACCTAGGTGAGGATAAAAACTGCTGTATTTCCATCCAGGTTCCAATATTACATAGATTATCTCATATAATTCTCATAGCAACTCCACAAAAGAGATCTGTTATAATTCTTATTTTACAGAAAAGTAAACTGAGGCACAGAGAGAATAAGGGACCCAACCAAGATCACAAAACTCATAAGTGGCAGAGTATGACTTGAATCAGGAATGTCTAACACCAAAGTCCTTACTTTTAACCACTAAACTTCACTGCTATATGCAGCAGGTGGTCAATTAATGTTGAATGAATGAATGAGTCTGAGGATTCTAATTTTGCTCCCTCTCCTCACCTCTGCCCAGAACCCAGCACATCTCTGACACTTGAAACTTGACGAGCTTTGGCAGCTTCCTGAGACAGCTCCCTTGTATATTATACTGGCATTCTCCAGGTGGGTTGTTAACAATGACAATGAGAAGTCTGTCTAAAGAAATGTTAGGGACAAGTATAGACTCAGGGAAATCAGAACCTGATAGAAAGACCGTACAAGAGTTTCAAATGGTGTCAATAGCTAACAGACTGAATTGTGAGCATATGCGAATGTTTTGGAGCATTATAAAAATCCTTGAGGAAAGGATTGTGTGTGTGTGTGTGTGTGTGTAAGGGAGGGAGAGAGAGAGAGAGATCAAGAGAAATTCTAAAGATAAAGTTAGCAGTCAAGAGCAGAAATTTTGGTTATAGATGTAAAGGTCACTTCATTTGTGTCTGCAGACAGGAAGGAATGGTGACTTTGAATTACTGCACTGTTGGATTCAGGGAGCCATTTGTGCAAAACTGATAAGTCATTGATCTGAATAAACCTGAGTAGACTTGTATATAGAAACTTAGAATTGGAAGGACTTTAGGCCTGTTACTTAAATGTGGAATTCTTCTCTAGGTAGAAATAAAAGTCATTTCTGTCATACTGTCTTCAGAGTGATTTAAAAATACGTATATATTCTGTGTTTAATTAAAAATTTAGCTTTCCTGCAGGATGTAAATGTATTATAAACATTTCTCATTCATTTTTCTGATATAAACTGCAATTTAAAGTCAAAGACTCGGCCTATAGACAGTGGCCAAATATTTTGAAAGCATAATAATAATAATGTAATTATTATGTAACAGCAGCAAAATTAGGTGATCTTTTCCATTCAGAAGCCCTTATGGAAAACAGTATTTAGTGTTTGTACATATGCTATCTCAGTCAACTGTCATGATGAGGCAGGTATTACGATCTGCATTTTGTATATCAGCATACAGAGGCTCAAAGAAGTTAAGGAACTTGTTCAAAGTTACACAGATAATAAATGAAAAAGCCAGGACCAGAACTTATGGCCTATTGGCTGGGTGTGGTGGCTCATGCCTGTAATCCCAGGACTTTGGAAGGTTGAAGCAGGTGGATCACTTGTCAGAAATTTGAGAACAGCCTGGCCAACATGGTGAAATCCTGTCTCTGCAAAAATACAAAAATTAGCTGGGCGTGGTAGCACCTGTCTGTAATCCCAGCTACTTGGGAGGCTGAGGCAGGGGAGTTGCTTTAACCCTGGAGGCAGAGGTTGCAGTGAGCTGAGATTGTGCTACTGCACTCCAGCCTGGGTGACAGAGCAAGATGTTGTCTCAAAAAACAAATCAAAAAGCAAAACAAAACAAAACCCACCAAAATTTACAGCCTATTGAGCTTGCCTTCCCAGTATTCATTCTGCCTTCATCTAATATTTCCTCAATTTCAGATTTTTCCTTGGGAAATCAGTGCTCCTCCCCACACAGTCCATGACTACCTTGGGTTGGGCTGATCACACTCCCAATGCCAATAGATCGTGCCCTATCCAATCCAACCAGCCTTAGTGCTGCCCACAAGTTCCCCTGTTTTACCCCTAGTCTATCTTCTCCACCTCTAGTTCCTGCTCCCTCTTCTTCTCTCTTCACTCTCATCAGGGTGAGAAATGTTAAGCCACAAGAGAAGTTCTCCAAGTTCCCACCACATTATTTATCCATCCACCTGAATCTGGTTATTTTCTCTGCCTTGCCTCCAGTTATTATGGAGAGAGGAGAGAATGTCTATATGCTTATATGAGGCCAACCCTTCTGTTTGTGCCCAAAATCCCATGACTTCAGCAATTCTGTCTCCCATCTCCACACCCCTAATTCAGGTAATTTTCTTTTCTTCTTTGCCCAGGTAATTCCAATCGGCATATAAACATTCTATAATGTACTTCATTATTGAAAAAACGACAGTAACCCCAAACCAACCCTGTTTACCCCATATTACTCTTCAAATTTTTTTTAAGTTTAAAATTGTTATTTCTAGTTTACACATAATAATTGTACACATTTATGGGGTATAGTATGCTGTTTCAACACATGTATACAATATATGCTGATCAAATTAGGGTAATTAGCATACCCCATTACTCAAACATTTATTATTTATGTCTAGAACATTCAAAAGCTGCTTTTCTGGATATTTGAAAATAAACAATATTTGGACACAGTGGCTCATGCCTATAATCCCAGCACTTTAAGACTTAAATGTGGAATTCTTCTACAGGTAGGAAAAATAATCATTTAGGTCACACTGTCTTCAGAATGATCTAAAAATATGTACATATTTTGTGTTTACCTAAAAATTCAGCTTTTATACAGAATGCAAATGTATCACAAACATTTCTCATTCATTTATCTGATATTAACTGGAATTTGAGGTCAAAGACTTGGGCTCTAGACAGTCGCCAAATAGAAAAATAGAGACAAATTGCCTGGGCCAGGAGTGGTGGCTCACATCTGTAATCCCAGCACTTTGGGAAGCCGAGGCTGGCGGATCACTTGAGTTTAGGAGTTCCAGACCAGCCTGGCCAACATTATGAAACCCCGTCTCTAATAAAAAAACAGATATTAGCCGGATGTGGTGGCACTTGCCTGTGATCCCAGCTACTCTGGAGGCTGAGGCAGGAGAATCACTTGAACCTGGGAGATGGAGGTTGCAGTAGCCAAGACTGTGCCACTGCCTTCCGACACAGTGAGACTCCATCTCAATTAAAAAAGAAAAGAAAGAAAAAAATTGCCTGAGGGTAGGGAGATGGGAGAGAGAATTGCTGGAGTCAAGAGAGATAGAGCACAAGCAGAAGGCTTGGCCTTATATAAGCATATAGACATTTTATCCATAATAACTGGAGGAAAGGCAGAAAATAAGCACAGATTCAAGCAGATGGCTAGATGATGTGGTAGGAACTTACAGAACTTCTCCTCTTGTGGCTTGAAAGGTTTTACTCTGATGAGGCTGAGGCGGGCAAATTCCTAGAGATCAGGAGTTCAAGACCAATCTGGGCAACATGGTGAAACTGTCTCTACAAAAAACATAAAAATTAGCTGGGTGTGGTGGTGTGCTCCCATAGTCCCACCTACTTGGGTGGCTGAGGTGGGAGGATTGCTTAGGCCTGGGAGATTGAGGCTGCAGTGAGCTGTGATGGTGTCACTGCACTCCAGGCTGGGTGACAGAGTGAGACTCTGTTTCAAACAAACGAAAAACCAACCAACCAAACCAAACCAAAACAGAAAACCAAACAAACAAAAAAGAAAATGCACAATAAATTGTTGTTTATTATAGTCTCTCTATAGTGCTATAAAACACTATAACTTTTTTCTCCTCTCTAGCTATACTTTTGAATTTGCTAACCAACCTCTATGTCATTCTCTTTACTTTCCTTGAAATGTTATCTGCAATCGCTGTCCCCCGTTTCTCTCCATCCATTATCCATAGACTCTAATTCATTCAGTCAAATATCCTGTCACACCAATAAAACTGCTCTTATCAATATTTTCATGACAAGGGTAACTGTACATCTTAATTTGTGGAGAAAATACTGGCCCTTGCCTATTCGCTAGGAATAAGTTTTCAATTATTATTACTGAAGTAATAATTTGAATATTACTGAAATAATAATTGAAATTATTATTTTAAAGTGACTTTATTTGGACAATAAATTATATGTTCAAGACTGTGATCTCCACACTGATAAATCCAGCAGCCAGCTCTCCGTTCTGATTATAAGCACTTAACTTACATATTTCCTATGTGTTAAGCTACGAGTATTTAACACACATTTTCATGTCTGTCTTTCTCTTGGCTTCAGGACCTCATGATATCTTGATTTACCTACTTTTCAAGCAGTTTCTTATCTTCTTAACTGGCTCATTTCTGTTTGTAGACTTAAGAGTGAGGGTTGTAGTCCTCCAGGGCTCAATCAATTAAATACTCTTCCTCTCTACCCCATCTACGCTAATTTCCTTGTTAACTTCATCTGGTCTCATGGCTTTAGACACCATTTGTGCACAATTGGCCTTCCGTATGCATGGGGGTCCTGGAACCAATCCTTCACAAATGCTGAGGACCACCTGTACTGATTATAACCCATATTTAAAATCTTCACCCTAGAACTTTCTCCTGAACTCCAGACTCAGAGATCTAACTATTTACCTAATAATATCCCTATCATAACATGCTCAAAAGTGAACTCTTGACACACCCCTACAAGGAAATTTGCTCTTATCCCAGGCTTCCTCGTCACAAGTTCAAACTACAAGTTGCCTGAAGCAAAACCCTTGAATTCATCCTTGACCTTCACTTTTCCTCACACCTCATGTCTAATATGTCAGTAGATCCTCTTCTAACAACAAATCCTACACCTCTCACCACCTCCACTATTACCCCATGCATCTCTCACCTGGTTAATTGCAGTATCCTCATAAAATAGGTCTTTCTACTTCCATCTTTGCTTCTATGGGATATATTCTCAATAGGACAGCCAGAACAATGCTTTTCATAAATGTCATATGACATGTCACTCTTCTACTCAAAATTCTTTAATATCCTATTTCACTCAGCATAAAAGCCAAATTCCATGCAGTGTCCCACAGGACTTTTTTCATCTTGCTCCATTTATCTCTCTGATTTATTACTCCCCTTTCTCCCTGTGGCTCACTTTGCCCCAGGCACAAGAACACCCTTGTGATCCTCCTGCCTCAGGGCCTTAACATTTGCTGTTTCATCTGCTTTGATTACTGTTGCACACATCCCTATGAGTTGCTCCTTCACCCTCTCACTGAAGCCTTTCTTTGCCACCCTTTTAACAGTAACAATTCTCTCTGTTCCTGTATTAGTTTCTTAGGGCTGTCTTAACACAGTACCACAAACTGTGTGGCTTAAAACAACAGAAATTTATTCCTTAACAATTCTAGAGGCAAACCAGCTGACATCAAGGTGTCATCAAGACCATGGTCCTCTGAGAATCCTTTCTTTCCTCCTCCCAACTTGAATATGGCCAGCAATCTTTGGCATTCCTTGGCTTGCAGCTGCATCACTCCAGTCTCTTTCTCTGTCATCGGATGGGACTCTCCCAGGGTCTGTCTTCATGTGGCATTTCATCTTCTTATGAGGACACAAGTCATACTGGATTAGGGCCTACCTAATGACCTCTTCCTAACTTGATTACATCTTCAAAGATCATATTTCCAAATAATATTGCATTAACAGGTACAAGGAGCTAGTTCTTCAATATTTTTTGGGGAAATGTAATCCAATCTACAACATTTTTTAAAACTCATTATTCCCTGTCCCGCTTCTGCCTTGAAATATTCTAACAGTAGTTACTATCATTTGATTTACAAAACCTATTATTTATATATTATGTTACTAACTATAAATATAAGCTCCACAAAGACAGAGAGGTTTTTAACTGCTGTCTTAGTCTGGGTGGTTGTAACAGAATATCAGATACTGGGTCACTTAAACAACAAACATTTATTTTCCACAATCTGAAGGCTGGGAAGGCAGGGTGCTGGCAGTCTGGTATCTTGTGAGGGCCCTCTTGCTGCTTTGTAGATATCCAGCTTGTTGTAATCTTGCATGGCAGCAGGATGGAGATGAAGTAAGTTCCAGCCTGTCTCTTCTTAGACACTAATTCTGTCATGAGGACTCCACCCTCAATATCTCATTATCTCCCAAAGGCTCCATCTCCAAATGCCATCCCACTGGGAACTAGAATTTCAACATTTCAACATTAAATTTTGAGGGGATACAGCACTTGGTCCAGAGGAACTGTCTTCTACATTGCTGTGACTGTGGCACTTAGAACAGTGTCTGGAACATGCTAAATAGTTGTATTAATGTTAGTGACTGAATATTGATGTGTCTTTTTGCAGTGATTCTTCCAGTTGCCTTAAAATTTAGGGGAGAGAAAGGGGCAGTTGCATGTGCAGATTGAAAGAGCACATACATTCTATCTTCTCGTGCAGGGGTTAACAAACGGTTGCTAACGGGCTGAATTTGGCTTGCTCTCTGCTTTTGTAAGTACAATTTTGTTGGAATGCAGCCATTCTCATTTGTTTACATATTGTTTAATGCTGCTTTTGTGCTATAACGGAAGAATTGAATAGTTTCAACAGAGACCATATGGCTCACAAAGCCTAAAATATTTACTGTCTGGCCCTTTACAGAGAAAGTAAGTGTGCCAACTCATGTTCTTTTCTGCTTTCATAAGTTTAACTGTGGGGATTGTTGATGATTAACAGAAGATCAGATTTAAAAATTAATAAATGTTTCTGAAGAGAAAATAAAATGAAGCAGGAGATGGCTTGCAGCAACTCAGTTAATTTAGACCACTGGGTGTCTCTCTTCCCTAAACTTTACAAGTAAGATGTTCAACCAGCCATCAGCCAACTGGGGCTGTGACATACCAGACAAATATTGACAGTTGCTAAGGCAACTGGGATAAAGTATTGGCCAGAGGATAATATAGGCGCCAATTGTGCATGCCATGTTTCTCACACAGGGAGACACAAAGAGAGAAGATGAATGAAAAATATATTTCAAGATCTCTCTTCAACTGTAGTGTAAGAGCAACTCACAGTCGATGTTTAACTTAACCCCTCTATCCTCCTCTTTCAATTTTTCTGGAAATTGACACTTTGGGGACTTGGAGACTCTTAAGTCAGTTAACATGCATCACAACAAGGAAATCTGTTTGGGCATCAACTCTTTTTTCCAGTTGTCTCTGGCATTTACTTTTCCAAGTTGTATTGTAAGACCCAACTGGAAGGCCTTTTTTTTTTTTTTTTTTTTTTAGCTTGGTTGATTGTGTCACAAAAGTGGTCTCAGCAACATCTCTTTTCAGAGATTTCCTATTCACCATTGAAATAATCAGACTGCTTTCTTTCTCTGCTTCCTGCAACATGGTATGAGGGAATTTTTATCTGTGGTTAAAATTGAGCTTTGGCTATTGGTTAAACTTGGGTTTTTGCCATTTTGCGAGTGCAAGGCTTTCCAACCATGGCATTATTGACATTTTGGGGCAGATAATTTCTTGCTGTGGAGGGCTGTCTTGTGTAGGATATTTAGAATTATCCCTAGCCTTTACGCACCAGATGCCAGTGGCAGTCCTCCCTCAGTTTGCTATGATCAAAAATGTCTCCAGATATTACCAAATGTTGTCTGGGGACTAAAATTATCTCTGGTTCAGAATGCTATACTAGTAAATTCTAAAGCTTCTATTCTTCAGATTGTTCTTAAAATATCCTCAAGTAGAGATAGGATTTCAACACACCACCGGAAGAAACGGAAAACATTAGACTTGTCCAAATTGTAAAGGAGAACCTCAGTTTTTCACAAAGTTGAGCAGTCCAGAAATTAAAGATATTGATTAATCCAGAGGGACCAGTTAACAGAAACTGCTTTCACTAAGTGAGATATAAAAGATCTCCCAGAGGATATTTTGGTGTCCTCTTCTGCATGGAACGTTTAGAAATTCTGCTACTTGAAATCTCTTGGATAGTGAGAAGTCATTCACTATGTTCTCTGAACATGCCCATGCTTTGCTGTTCCAAAGCTTTTTCAATGAGTGACTTTGGCTCTCTGAGTTTGGAGCAGATGGGACTGATTATGGCATGGCATCTAGGAAACTTCTACATCTGACATTTTTCTTCTAGAAAACCATCAGCCTATTCACAGCCCTTGTGAACTGCCCAGTCTTTAAATCTCCCCTCGAAGTCTGAGTAATTCCACTTTCCCCACTGGACAGGAGGGGCTGGCTGAGGTCATTATGACGATTTATAAGCAGCATGTTGGGCTGTAACTCCCAAAGGAACTTGAAATATTGATTTTATGCATGTCATGCTAAAGATTGAGCAGTTGTAATCTTGCTTTGTATATTACTTCTTGAAGACTTTAAACAAGATGGCTTTGCCACCAGTGTAGCTGACACATTCTAGTTAATCTTTGTAAAAAGAGTTTGACATGTTTAAATGAGCTCATCCAAAAAGCATCAGTTATCCTTCTGGATATTGAGAATAAAATGAAATGAAACATGATTTTGAGAGCATAGAATGCTCACCCTCATTTCTTAATTTTTCTTGGGTAGGTCAGTCATCTGCAAAGTGGGTTATCATTTGTAAAGCCTGTGAAAGTATGTTAGATAACGTATTTTCTATGCCTTATAGTACAGAGAAATGGGTACCTTCTCGGTCCATGATGATGGATTGATGTCTACTTAATGAATATTGTACTCTGTAAGTTATCTAATGAAGACTGCTTAAGAGCTTTCTAGAAAAGGGCAAAAGTCACACAACCAGGAGAATGCCTTTCTATTCCTTTGAAAAAGTGAGACAGTTAAAGGTTTAAGTTGTTCGTGGGAAACATGACCGATGATTCAAATGAACTTATTATATGTTATCTCTTTTGAGCTTACAGATTGCATGTTTTTCTCTCAAATGCCAGAAGCATTAACTAAAATGTAAGCATTTTTAAGGTATCTTAACAAATAAAATGGGCAGAAATATCCATGCTCAGTGGGTAGTTTTGAACGTTGAATGAGATAAAGCATGTAAAAATGTTTGAAATGGAACTTAACCTAGTTAGAACTGGAGCGACCTATCAAAATGGAGGAGAGTCAATCAGGCCTAAGAAAAGGTCACGTGCTCCTCCTTCAATAATTCTAGGATCCTTGTTTCCCCAAAGGGCGAGGTCAACGTCATGCTGAAACGAGACATTTCATTTTTCATGATACCAGAATAGATTGTATTTTTTGGTTTCGGTTTATTTTTTGAGGAAAAGTCAATCCTTGCCCTGAGGTTTTCTCTCTTTTTAGGTAAACTTTTGAAATCAGCTGAACCTCTTTATGGCAAAAGATGAAATTCAAAACATTTACTTTCTGCTTCATCCACAGGAATCTCTTCTAGCACTGTCCTCATACATCAAACAGAACCAAGTAGAGTGGAACCTCCATTAACTCAGGCCAATGCCTGAGGCACCTGAGTTTCTAGAGGTTAAGGCTTTATGGGGAAGGCAGAGTTATCTGAGAAAACGGATTGGACATTGGAATGGAGAATTTGAAAGAGGGTTGTGTGAACCAAATAAAAGAATATTAAGGAAATGTATAGAATTCATATAGGATACCTTTCTTTTAAAGATTTCCTTTCCTAGTGAGCCACAAAGGAATGAGTAAGTTGGACAAAGTTAACCTCTCCTCCTATTACCACATACTATTCTTTTGAGATCTACCCTACTTTATCCTTCACTTGTTCCCATCATAGCCCAGGAGATATTTGGCATGAGGAAGAAAGGTAAGATGGTTCTCAAGGGAGATATAGTCTGTTATGTCACTCTTGTGGTGATATAATTGGGAGAGCTAAGTTCCCCTATTTTCTCTCTCACTCTACTGTAAATTGCCAAATGAAGGTATCACAAGTATTGGGGTAATGGCAGCAGGTTAGAGACCCAGAATCTGATAATGGCAGCAGAGGAGTTCTCTCCAGGCTGGAGGAAAAATACAACTGAATTCTTCCAATATCCTTCAGGATTTAACAATGACTAGCTTCTGTGATAGGAAAGGAGGACGTTGTCACGTTTGACTTTCAAAAGTGCTCAGTAATGTTAGGTTATTACTTCTCAGATGATATACTACATCTTCGTGGAAGGTTATTACTTCTCAGATGATATACTACATCTTCGTGGAATTAAGTATGAGGATCTTAGACATCAAGATCCTTGGGCATTTTGCATATCACCTTTATGGGAATAACCTTACACATGCTGGTTGCTTAATAAATATTGTCTTTTAAAATTAAATCAGGATACAGAGAAGTTTGCCCATAGAAACTTTTACCTTCTTAGCACCACAAAGAATACTTGTAAGAGAAGTTACTCTCTGAAGCATTTGATATGATCCACAAAGAATGGAAACATATCCAAAACCAAGATAATTGTCTTATCTGCCACTTGTCATTTATTCTTTCAGTTAAATGATCCATATTGCTTGCTCATTTTTGCATATGGTCAAATTTTTAAAAATCTAGCTATAATATTTTAGTCTCTGCATCACAGTTAGGGTACTTAAGCATTATAGAGAAAATGTCTACAAGATAACAAATATTGACTCTTCCTGATTATTTCTTCTTTAATCATTCAGGGGGTTAGGTCTAGAATGCCAAATGGGCTTTTTCAAATAGCAACCATCTGGACGATCAAAATTTTAAATTTATATTCGAACCTCTTAGGGTTGTGTAGGCAGCTTGTGACCCCAAATAGTAACTTAATTCAATGAGGATTTAGAATTTGCAAACTGCTTTTACAACATTTTCCCATAGAGTTGAAGAGGTTACTGCCTTCCTTAAACTACTATGGGTTTAATCCTGAACAAAATTAAAAATCTGATGGCAAAGACAGATCTGTAATTCACAATGATGTGAGAGTCCTTTGTTATTCAGGCAAAGGCAAAGAGAATAAACAGTATCAATTAAAATAATGCTGGTCTTAAGTTTAACAACTCAAGTAAATGATCCAGTTCCCACAACTTGATGGACAAGTTGGAAGAAAGAGAGTCAACCTAGCTGGCCAAGCTCACGAAGATGGAAGGGGCAAATTGGGGAGATCATGGCTGAAAGATACACATCAGAAATTGTGCCAGGGTAAGGTTAGGAATAGGAATCAATAGAAACAATGTACACTGAGGCACAGAACCAAAAGGAGAAGTGCTGAGAACCAGGAAAGGGAATGTAGAGTCCTTGATGGGAGGAAGTATGAACTCTGTACAGATTTCTGAGATGAATGTTAATGGAACTTTTTACACTTCTAGCATCAGCTTTACAAAGGCATATTTTGTTTTTAGAAAAAGGAGGAAATAGTAGTCATAAAGTTCTAGTTCTCATTTGTTCATCTAATTAATATCTTTATCCACCCTTCTAATTTCTCCACTTAACGTCCTTCTAGTTTTTCATCAGTTTATTCCTCTTTTTAATCTAACATTTGTTGAGTGCTCATTTTGTGCAGAATATTGTTTGACATTTTGTAGAGATGTGAAGGGTTAAACACACCCCATAAGGTATTATCTGTGACCTATAATAAGGACTATGATAATTTCAGATCGAGCATGAAGCTGCTTGATGTACTCTATTATTGATGGATCAAGATTCTTTCTTAGTTGTCGTTATCTAGAGATTTCTCCTATGTTTGCCTTCTACCTCTCAAGTTTAAGGATGATCCCAAAGATGACTTTCCAAGCTTGATGAAGGCAGTCGTGATGGTTTATCCTAGAAAAGAGGCCATCAGTGAGCACACAGAGCAGGTTCAATGTCATCCAGTGGACCAATGGCCTGGGGAGTGCCTGTGCTTTCCAAAAACCTTTGAAGAAAAGAAAGCAAGGCATTGATACATTGTAGAGAGAGAAGAGAGGGGAAGGCAAACATGAAAATCTTGGAAACAAAGGAACACCTTTTTAATATTTATCTAGGTGGTCCATGGTGAGTTGTATTGTTACCAACCCTTTAAAACGTTCTCATGTAGCTAGCCGGGAATTCTGAAATAGTGAGAACATGTAAATAGGCTTTTATTCTTTAGAAGATGCAAATCCTGAGCAATTTAGAATTTGGCCAAGTACCTATAAAAATCTCTAGATGACAGTTCATTTCTAGGCTTACTAGAAGCCCATGTACAAAATGCTATATACACCTAGCTAGCCAATGTGGGGTTGAGGGCTCCTAGCAGAAATCAGGGGGCCTTGGCTGTTACTATATTATTTGGAGTGAGACTGTAAAGTCCAGGGACATCCTCAGGTACGTTGTAGAGATTGATTTTAAAAATGTTAGTGAGGCTTTACCAAATGGATGAATTGTATTTAATAGATCAAATGGGCAATAACTAGTTAGTAACTTGGGTTACAAACAAATTGTTTGACTAAAATGACCTGTTAAAAAAGTAATCTGGCCAATTCAATGAATCAGTCTATGCTTTACATTTATAGATGCACCTTGATATCTCATCTGAGCAGACTGCCAAAGCAAATGGTCCCATAAAAAGAGAAGTAAAATTTGTTCATTGGATTTCTTTTTTCTTTGCCTGCCTTCCTTCCTTCCTTCCTTCCTTCCTTCCTTCCTTCCTTCCTTCCTTCCTTCCTCCCTCCCTCCCTCTCTCTCTCTCTCTCTCTCTCTCTTTCTTTCTTTCTTTCTTGAGACAAAGTCGCACTCTGTTGCCCATACTGGAGTGCAGTGGTGTGATTTTGGCTCACTGCAACCTCCACCTCCTGGGTTCAAGCAATCCTCATGCCTCAGCCTCCTGAGTAGCTCACATTACAGATGCGTACCACCATGCCCAGCTAATTTTTGTATTTTTGGTAGAGATGGGACTTCACCATTTTGGCCAGGCTAGTCTTGACCTCCTGGCCTCAAATGGTCTGCCCGCCTCAGCCTCCCAAAGTGTTGGGATTAGAGGAGTGAGCCACCACACCTGGTTGGACATAGTTTTAGCAACTGGCTTCATAGTTGGCTTTTCTACATCTCTACCATTTTCTGGGATGCTGTGTAGATACAATTGTAATTAATATTTTCATTGCTGATTTGTCACTCCTTGCCTAGAGAGACCAGGATGAATCTGAAGGCTATGGTGGTTATTTTCTAATCCAAAAACCAGAAGCAGTACTAGTACAATGAGGTGAGCCTTTAGAATGATCATTATAGTAAAAGAGAAAAAGAGGAGGAAGGGCACCACAAGCTCTTGGGAGCTGTGGTGTGTCATGCTGCTAAGAGTTTGGGCTGTAGAGTCAGGCACCCCTGAGTTGGAATCTGTTCCAGTCTCATCAATAAATGAGGCAATAGTACTCATCTTGTACTTGTAGGAAAAATAGGTTTATAAAAATGATACGACACAAAGTAGATACCCTATAAGTGTTAATATAGATGGGACCACAGAAGTTGCTGAAGTCAACATCCTCATTTTGTGGACATAGAAGCCCAGAAGCTAAGCAACTTGGACATGGCTTGGTTCTTTGACTCCAAGTTCAGTGTTTGCCAATATGTTCTGCTACCACGTTTTGCCTTGGTTGAAGAGGTAGGGCGGGAATTGGGAAAAACTTAGTAAATATAAGTAGCATTTTATGGTGGGTGGATCTTGAACAATAAAAATGATTTCAAAAGATGAAGTTAAAGGAAGGAAGACACTCCAGGTAGATAATATAGTAGCAAGGAGGGTATGGGCACAATATAAGTTGAGCCTTTCTGTCAAAGGGAAAAAGAGCACTACATGATGTTTCTGAATACACTGTTGAACATAGGCTTGGGGATTAGATGGTTCTCATAATGAATGAGGTCTTACAGGGGAGATCTCTGAAACCCGTAACTTTCTGTGTGCTTCTGGAATTGTCCAGGTGTGTATTTAGTAGGTATAAGAGATTCTCCTTCCTCATGGTTGTTGCAGAGAGACCTACATAATTATTTGACCTTCACATGAGAAATTGGCATCTGAGGAGGCTTCAGATGAGGAGCTGGCTTACAGAAAGGGGTCTGAAATGCTTCAGACTCAGCTCTAGGGATCTTGTCTGGAATTTGGGGGCACCAATAGTGGGGCTCAATTCTAAGGAGTCCACTCCTATGAGCATAAAGTGGTAAGCGGAAAGGCAAAAAACAAATGACACCACCAAAAACAAAACAAAAAACAACAACAACTACAACAAAGAAAAAAACCAAACCTAGATAATTCAGTCCAGGGAATCAAGGCTGAAAGAAAAACTCATACAACCCACCATAATATAAGCTTTAGGAGGGCAAGGACTGTATTTGACTTGTTCACTACTTTATTCCCAGTTCCAGCAAATGACTTGGAATATGGTAGATGATCACTACATTTTTGTTGAATTGATCAATTACTTACTTAATACGGAAAAGAAAGACCACTACCTTAATTTCAGGGGCCAGTGAAAAGCTCAGGACTATATTCCTAACAGTTCTTGGTCACAAAATTTTTGGCCTAAGTCAACGGTTTTCCTTGGCAAAAGGTTTACATATGGCCCCCATGCATCCTGTTGGGGAAGTTCCTTAGGTGGTGACCAATATGCAGGCACAAATCCTTTACAGCTTAGTAGCTGGTCATTCATTCATTCATTCTTTCAAGTTTCTTGTGCGATCATTACTTGTTTCTCCAAATGGAGTACAGGTAACCCAGAATATAGGCAACAAGGCAGAGTAGATACGCATATTTTGGATTCAGAATGTGAGGATTCAGATTCTGGCTTTACCACATAATAGGTTTATGATGCTATGCAAGCTGTTTTTCTTTCTAAAGCTTCATTTTCCTCATCTGTAATTTTGAGATAAAGTAGTACTGACCTCAAAAGATTGTTATAAGAATTAAAGCAAATCAAGTAATCTATGTACAGCACTTTGCATAGTGTTTAGTACCTAATAAGCTTGATAAATGTCAGTTTTTTCCTCTTCCTCCATTTCCTCCTTTTTCATCTTTTTTTTTTCTAAATTTCATATATTCTAAAATAAACATTGGATTTTTTTTTCAATTCTGAAAGTGATATGAGTGTTCCAATTGATGATGTGTCCTGGGTCAGTTAACAGAATTTTACAATTTCTTTTTGATATGTACATTAATAGTATACCTTACAATCGATGGCACCTAAACTGAGAGAGAATTTGGAATCTTTTTTTATTATTACTGCTAATTTGACTACATGAAATATGCAAGAGGACACAAGAGGCCTCAGTGTAAACATGGTTCATTTTCCGGGAGCATCAATTTTACTTGAAGATTTGGTGGGGAAATTTGAATAATCGACTAAGGAGAAGTCAAAAATTACCTGCATTTTTAGGAGAAAATGTGAGAAGCTATTGAAACTTTGGCCTGAAATATTGGGTTTTTGCTGCTAGATGGTTAGATAATAAGTGTTCAGTCTGTTTAGCTGTTTGGAATACTGTGCTGAACAACCTTGAGAAGCACTGTGTAAAACAGTGGTGAGAAAACTAGACAAGGTCCTTGCTTTCATGGAGCTTAGGGTTTAGTGGGAAACACACATGCAAACAAGTAACAGAGATACGGTGTTTCAGCTGCTATGATAGTAATTGTTACAAAGAGCAGTTGTTACAAAAGAGGGTTGGTCAGGCCTGTTGTAGTCAAAAGGGTGCTGGTGAAGAAGGCTTCTTAGGGAAGGTGAACTTAAAGTGGATTCTTGAACCATGAAATGGAATTTGGGTAGATAACATGGCACAGTCAATATGATCCTTGTGGTCTTTATCCTCTTTTCTGGGGACTGTGATTTTCTACAAGGTACTGGGGAAGAGTCTCACTGCTCAACTTTCAGAGGAGCTAGAATGCCCACTTACTGGCATCTCCTGTATCAAAGTTCTCCCAGGATCTTGTAGGTGGCCTTGCTTCAGCAGGACAAACCTGGGTCAGCTTGGAGCATACTGACCCATATTTAACCCAAGCTAAGAACTTTGTAACTTCTTCCAAACTTCTGATTCTATGCTACAAGCAGAGTCTGGTTCTCAGATTTGGCTAATAAAATATAAGTCCAAGCCACATTTTCTGCTTGGATTATAAAATATTTGTTGCCAAGTTCCTTCCAGTAGGACCTGTGGGCTGTTCATTCTGTGAAACCTTGTCATTTGAATGGAATTGTATACTGGGCTGAAATTCAGACCTTTGTTTTTTTGTCCTAAGGAGAAAGACACACATTCTTTAGGAAGACTGGTACAACATTGCCATCCTTGCCCTTTGCATCTCCTGATTATCCCCAGAACAGCTGGCTTAATGTAACAGTAATTCACGGTCCTCAGCTGGAAGACTGCAGGTAATCCTTCATTATTCAGAGTTTAGCAAGTGCCAGCGGCGTTATTGAAGTAGTAATTGAATTTTGTGAACCCTCTGTGGTCCAGACAACATAAGAATGCCTGCAAGAACTGTGCAGTGTGGTTAAGATGAATACATTTCCAACAATATTGGATCGTCAAACTAAGCCCTATAGCCCATAGCCAAAAGGACATACTGTTTTGATGATTTGACTTGTGATGTTGAACATTTTGGAGTGAAACCCATTTGGAAACATGACAACATGTACCTACAAGGAAGACATTGTGAGGGAAATCTAGTACTGCCCAGAAATCTCCCTCAAAGCTTCATTGACAATCTCATCAAGTGCAGATATGTAGGTAACAAATTAGCTCTTTGTATAGTTAAAGATGTTCTTACCTCATTGTTGAATTGAATCTTTGTGTGGAAAAAGAAAAGAAAAATCTCCAAGTAATTTTCAATGAAATGTGAGTTATCACTACACCAGCAATTAAGTGCTTTCAAAATTTGACATTCACAGAATGATCTCAACCGTCTCACTACTTTGCAATGCTGTTACTAAAAGAGAACATTTATAGTTTGGGAAAATAGCACAAAAATGAAACTGTTGGAATTGTTTTGGTTGCTGAAAATACACTTGGTCTCAGCGTCTGTGGCACTGTGTAAAGGAAAGAACTTTGGCTCTGAGCTCAGACAGACCCTGAGTTTGAATCCTAGCTCCTTCATTTACTGTGTCCTTAATAGGTCGTTAACTTCTTTGAGTTTCTTCATCTTTCCATGTAAAAATGAGGTCAATAATGTCTTTGAACTTTAAATGTTTGGCTCTACGAAATACTTATATCAACATCTGCCATTTGCAGACCTACTGTGTGCCAGGCACAGTCAAGCGCTTATGAATATATATTATAATACTATGAGGTTGATATTTAGGGTGACCAACTTCTCCCAGTTTGCCTGGGACTGCCCTGATTTTATAATTGAAAAGTCCTGACTCCTGAAACAAGATAAACTGGAGCAGTTGGTCACCCTATCCATACGTGGTCTCATGTTACAGATATGAAAACTGAGTTCCAGAGGCTGTGCAGAGTGCCTGGTATCCCATAGCTGGGAAAGAGTAAGCCTGGCATTCAGACCCAGGCTTGGATAATTCTCAAGTCTGTGCTCTTTCTGCAGCCCTAAACTCTGCTCAGTCAATGTTTCTTGCCTTGCTGTATTACTAGAACATTCTGAAATTTGCAAGTATTTGTACATCAGACCACATTTTCTGACTGCCTTTAATTATAACTTCGGGAATGCATGCGTGTGTATTTATGTAAGTGGGAGAGCTCTCCAGGTGATAGTGATAATGAAAATGATAGCCTAACATTTTTTTTCAAAGACCATTCTGGCTTCTGCCAATGCAGAGACTGTTCATTCATATATTTATTCATTCATTCAACAGGTATGCGCAGTGAGGTCTTACTGTGTGTCAGGGACTTGGGCATATACAGAGGACTAAAATGCTGGCCTCAAGATACTCATAATGGGGTTATAGAGTATCAGTTGTAAATACTGTGAGAACTTTGATGATAGAGGCAAGTCCTGATACTCTTGCCCCTGCAAATACATCATCTCCCACCTCTCTTCCCAGTCTGGACTCTAGCCTCATAGATCGTCCTTAATACTCCCTGACACTGTTTTTGTTTTGTTTTGTTTTGTTTTACAGTAGATGTTACATCTCCCTGGAAGATTCTTTCTCTTTTGAAATGTCACCTCTTTAGAAAGAATTTTCTTGCCTCAAGGTAAATTAGCCACCCAGAAGTTTTCTATGTTATCACCCTGTTTTGATGATCTTCACAGATTTATTTATGCATTATTTGGAATTTACCTTCTTTGTTTGCTGCTTTTTTGCCTGCCTTTCCCAACAGCATTATGTAAATTTTTGGAAGAAGAGAGAACGTGTTTATTTTTGTTGTTTATTTTACTCATGGCTGTGTTCCCAGGATCCAAAACAATGCTAGGCACACAGAAGCAATCAGTAAGTAGTTTTTGAATGAACGAAGTGAATGACTTAACAAATGCTTTGGCTGCTGGAAGGAGCAGCTATGTCTATATGAGTAAATAGAACTGCAAGGAGAACTATGCCAGAAGGGACATAAGTCAGCCTTAATTTTTGTTTTTCTGGTGATAAAGGTAGTATATCCTCAGTTTAAAAAAAAAGTTGGTAAAGAAGTGACAAAAAAGAACAAAAATGAGACTAGTCTGATGTAATCACTAATCAGATTTTGTTACACGTTCTGTCCTAGGTCTCTTTTGATTCATGTTCATAGATACTTTTGAACAAAACCAAATCACTCTTTTCCTAGTTTCATGCCATTCTGGGGTATATTTTCATATATCTTTTCTTATATTCTCAGCTTGAAGATTGCTTTGTTTTTCATCCTAATGGATCAAAGATAGATCATCTTTGCCAGGATCCATGTGTTAGCAAGTAGAAAGTAAAAGGACTTTGGTTTGAATTCTAGATCCACCAGTTTCTTTTAACATGTTTTTTTTTTTTGGTTTCCTTATCCATAACATGGGTACATGAAGAATGCCTACTTCATAGAGCTATTGTACCAGTTAAACAACATAATGCAAGTACAGCTCTTAGCACAATGTTGTTGAGCAATACATGTTTATTGTCCTTGAAAATTTCATGTGAATAAACTCCTAAAAGGCAAAGTTTCTTTCTAATCCATCTTAAAGGACAAACAGAAACTAGCTAAAGAGCGGGGCAGGAAGGAGGGGGCAGACCCCGGAAGTGAAGTTGGTAATAGTAAAACTCTTATAAAAAGATCTTTCCTTACAAATTATAGAACTTGAGAGCCACACTGCATCAGCAAGAAGCTTCCAAACACAAAACTTCTATTACCTGTGACTCTGCCCACTGGGCAGCCAACTTTGTCATGCAACTCCCCATGATCAATGGAAATATGCTTTTCTGGGTACTTGGTAAGATAATACTGATCAAGAAAGTGCTGGCCATTTAAGCTGTGCAGTTGGGAGGATGGGATGTCCTTTGATTAGATAAAGAAGTCACAGAGCTGAATTTTGTTTGGTCAGATAACAAGTTTAAATTTCAATATATAGAGGTGTCTAGTGGGTTGTCCAGAAAAAAGAGATCAGGGCTTGAGATGATGGTCTGAGTAAGGAGTGTGGAGGCTAGTTGAGGCTGTGATGGTGAGAAACGTCTAACTCAGTAATATTGAGTTGTCTTTTGTTTCCCTTCTGATAAGAAGTGGTAAGCTCATCCAGAAATACTCATTTTGCTTTCAATAGATGCTATTGATTGATTTCTCATTTAATTCATACATTTAAATTTTATTTTCAGTAAACAACAATGTTCAACTTTTATGCACCAAAGTAATAGAGTCACACAGCAATAAAATTGTGTTTATTTAGTGATATCTGACAAGTAGAGAAACTAAACGTAATATTTTACAAAATGTACAACTTATATTTTTATAAATACTTTAAAAGAGAGAAGTGGAACACGTGTGGTGGCATTAAAAGAATGTCTAGATTTAATTTTGCAGCCTACCTTGTAGCCTGACAAACCAGATACACGTATGTATACACATATATCTTGATCATGAGTTTTCATAATTATGGCCCAAGGATAAGTCTTGGGCATGTCTACAATAATTCCAAACTCCCATAAAATATGTGGTCTCTCACCACCAGTCATGTTGATTTTGCTCTTTTTTCCTCAAAATTCCACAAAATGCACATTTGAAACAGCCATCAGAGGATGTAAGCAAGTGTTTTGGGCCTGTTTACTCATCAGTGAGATGAGAGAATCCTTGCTAATACGATCTGTTTCTGCTAAATTAAGAAACTTGGGGGCCTCAGCTGCTTCCAATATGTAAATATCTGAGGGCTGTGAGGGACCAGTCATCTTTGTATTGGGAGTTTTCTGTTTAGCTTCTTTCTATTGGAAAGGAGTCAATGTGTCTTAAACGGAGAAAGTTTATGACACAAGTCCACTTAGCCAACATATCATTACTGTAGATAAAACATGTTTCCTAGTGTAAAACTAAGCAGAAAATTAATAGTCATCTCTGAACGTCATGTTGAAGAGCTGTATGTTTCTTTGGATCTGGAGCTTAGAAGTTCAGAGCTGGTTTACTCAAAAAGGGAGCCAATAGAGAATCTTCCCATCAAACCTCAATATATGGTTGAAACACTTGTACAACGACATGTTCAGTATGATTCTAGACTTCACTGAGTCATTATAGTGACGTTTTCTTGGAATTGCACTAGTGCACAACAAAATATGATGAATGCAATGTGATACAGTCTACAAAGTAAATTATATACCTGTTTTCTTAAATTTATACAAATTTGCATCTGTAATAAAACCACAGGAAAGTAAGTCATTCCTAAGCCATATCCTGAGCTTACCTTGATTCCAAGTTTACAGTTAATTACGTTTTTTGTTAAATAAAAAGATAGCTATAAAAGTCCTCATATGATCACATTAGGAAAATACATAGGATTCAAGGATGAAATCGTGATTCTTCATTACTTTTCTTATATTCCTTCGATGGTGGGTGGTGCAGCAGCTACAGGTGCTCTGTAGGTGTGCTTCTTGAGTGACAGGTTACATTTTCCCTCTGGTAGTCTTCAGCTCCAGCTCCTGGAGGAAGGCCTCATTATTCTTAGGACAGTTGGTGTGACAGGTACAGGTCCCAATGACCATTACTGGTTTCTTGACTATTTGCCCTGGGGAGCACTGAAACTCTGCCTGGATGGTTTTGGTATTGTGGGGAGTGCAGCACCGGCCATCACTGCAGACCCCACAGAACCTGGGCTTGTAGGTGTGCAGGCTGGTGCAGTTTTTGAATTGCAGGTGGATGGCTTTGAGTGATTTCTTGGTGCGGAGACACTTTTTTCCTTTCTAAGAAAGAAAAAAGAGGTGATGTTTTGAATGGCTACTATTCCTCTGAGGGACAATTTTAGAGTATGGAATTACCTGCTAGTTGCCCACCCAATATCTATTGGTCTTTCTTCTTTGCTATCAGAACATCAATTTTGCTTGAGCAATATAGTCAGCTAAAAGTATTTGCTTCCACAGCCTATCTGGGACTTGGGGTAACTTTGTGGCAAAGTTCTGGCCAAGGATACATAAGCCAAGGGAATCTGGGAAATCCTTTGTCCTTTGAGTAGGTACAATTCTTTATTGTTCCTATATGCATTTTCCTTTCTTCCTGGAATGTGAACACCTTGCCTAATTGTACATAATGGTCTTTTGACATTGAGGAGATGAGCATAAAGGTGAAAGCATATGTATAATAACAAAACCTATCTTTTAAGACACTGTAACATGCTTTGGCGTCATTTTTAGCCAAATGCATTTTTACACGTGATACTGTTTTGCTCTCTGTGTTCCCACCCAAATCTCATCTCATATTGTAATTGCCATGTGTGAGAGGAGGGGCCTGCTGGGAGGTAATTAGATCATGGGGGCAGATCTTTCCCTTCCTGTTCTCGTGGTAGTGAGTTCTCACAAGATCTGATGGTTTAAAAGTGTGGCGCTTCCCCTCCCCTCTCTCTCTCTCTCTCTCTCTCTCTCTCTCTCTCTCTCCCTCCCTCCCTCCCTCCCTGTCTCTCTCTCTCTCTCTCTCTCTCTCTCTCTCTTGCTGCCATGTAAGATGTGCTTTGCTTCCCCTTCACCTACTACCATGATTGTAAGTTTCCTGAGGTTTCCCCAGCCATGTGTAACTGTAAGTCAATCTTTTCTTTATAAACTACCCAGTCTCAGGTAGTTCTTTACAGCAGTGTAAAAATGGACTAATACAATGTCTTATAAACAGAGTGGGTATAAATCTGGCATTATTTTATGTTTCCAACACTCTTCAGACATTAACTCAACCTTTTTAACAGTATTCATTCATACAAGGAATAATCATTCATAGAAAGAACAATTGCCCATTTTACAGATGAAGAAACTGAGTCTCAAAGACCTAAAGGGATCAGAAAACATCTAATATTTGAATTTGTCTGATACAGAGCCCATTCTTTCTATTACATGATGACCTCAGGACATTTCAAGACATGGAATTTGCATGAAGGCAAATAAAGTGGAAAATGTATTCAAGATTATATTAGTAATGATAAATGAAGAGGCCTAATATTGATAATTCAGCAAAGAATTGACTATGTTTTATTTCTTACTTATATTTCTTCATCTACTAATTTCCTACAGTTATCCACTGTTCGCCTTCATAGGCATGACCCACAGCTTGTGGGGTGATTAGATGTGGAATTATCTTAAATCAGTGACTCTCAAACTTCAGTGCACATCAGAATCATCTAGAGGATTTCTTAAAACAAGCTGTTGGACCTTACACCAGGAGTTTTGGATTCAGTACATCTGATGTGGGACCCACACCATAAATTTGCATTTTAACAACTTCTTAGATGATGCTGCTGGTGTGGGGAACACACTTTAAGAACCACTGTCTTAGATTTAAGAATCTCTTGGAGACAAGGAAGTAATGTTTGGTATTCTAGTACAACTTTTATAAAATAGGTATACTATAAATAAACATCTTTAAAATAACATATCCAAGTATTAAAGAAGATGCAAATTATAAGAAAAAATACAAATTTTGCAAAAAGACACAATAGAAAAAGTCACATCTTGCAGGTATTAAATAGAAACATCTTATTTAATAAAGAAGTTGCTGTGACATTGAAAATATTTAAGGACTTCTTGTTTCTTACTTTTTTGTATTTAATATTTAGCATGTATTCCTGTCAGTACCCACAAAATGGTACAGGATAACAACATTCCTGTGTGTGTGTACATGTTTGTATGTGAGACTACTCATGTGAGGGAACCTATATGACTATGTTAGATGTATGTTTGAATTCCCCTGAGTGTGGGGAAGTGCATCTCCTAGGATATAATTTTAGGGATAAGGTGTTTCTAGGTGTTCTTTCTAAACTGGTGGAAGAAACATAAAGTTAGGATGGACCTCAAAAAATTAGATAGATAAGCAGCCATATAACTAATGCAACCACTATGGACTCTTATTTTACTAGGAAATAGAAATCATAAGTAATGGTGGCTACTGTTAACAGAGTACTTAATCTATACCCAGCATTTTGCGGATTCATTCTATTTAATCACCATGACAACTTAAGGTAGGTACTTTCAGCAGCCCCATTATGTGGGAGAAGGAAGTGAGGCTGAGAAGTTAAGAAAATTGCCCAAGATTACACAGCTAGCTCATGTGGAAAGACAGAATTTGAAGCCAAGCTGTCTGGCTCCACAGTTATCCTCTTACGCACTAGATGATATTGCTTCAGTGTCAAGATATGTAAATCTTGAATTGCTAAGAACTGTTTTATTTTAGTCTTAGGTTTGTATAAGGATCCATATAATGGTTCAAATTGGGTATTGTATTTATCTGATATAGGGCTCTGGTAACAAGGCCTGTGATGTCATCAGCAACCAATCAGAGTTTCTGATCTGCACATCTAACATTCAGTGTTAACATACTGAGTTGATATAATTCCAGCAAAAAAAATAAAAAGATACGTGCTGTTTTATTTGGCACGTATTGCCTTATGCTGGCAAATGTATTATTTCCACTAGGTTTTTAAAAATACCAACAATAATTCCCAGACAGTCACTCGCTTATTTATCAACAGTTGTTTATCATGCACACAGTATGTGCCAGGTAGAGACCTGAGGACTGAGAGGTAAGACCCACATGGCCTCTACCCATACATATTGAACCTGACGAGTGAAGAGAACTGAGGTCAGAACTGACCACTCTAGAATCAGTGGTGCTTGACAACTGGGTAGCCAGTTTTCTCCAGGAATGGTATGGGATTTGCTAGACCGTTCTCCATTGGGAAAAGTATTATAGTTGTCTGGCCCCTCTCCCTCTTTACCTGAGGGTGTACTGTGAGTTGCCTGGAGTATTTCAATATGTTAAAGAGAAAAAAGAAGATAGGCTGGCTTCAGGAACCCCACTGCCTTTTCTCTGGGGTTGACTCCCAGTTATAGCTGCTCTCTCTGTCACAGAGTGACACAGTGACTTTCTGAAGCCCAGGCTACAAGGAGACAAGGCCATTACCTTCAGGATGGGAAGTTTCCTCCAGGCTCCTACCTTATCTGTTGGCTGCTCTGGCTCTTGTTCACAGGGCCGCACCATGCAGAGCCGAGTCTGTTTCAGCATCTCACACTGACGGTTCCTATTGGTGACCCGGGTGGAGAACCCCATACCACAGCTCTTAGAGCATGCCGTCCACTCTGTGGTCTGTTCAATGCAGTTGACACTTGAGTCAGAGACTTCTACTCCTAGGGTGGCTTCTGGTCTGTAAGCTATGGGATGTATAAATAAAGACAGCCATATTGGGTAAAATGTGAGGATTGGAAAGTGGTCCTTTTCAGCCATTATTAGAAAGTGGGTCTCATTCAACTCTGTACCTATTAAACACCCATGCTCCCAGGACACAGAACTGAATTTATTTATTTATTTATTTCTGGCATGACTGATAATGTCTGCCCTCAGCAATAGTATACAATTCTGAATACTGCTAATGTAAGTAATCTGGCTAATGAATGGCTTCTAAAATAATCCTCTACTGTCTCTTGAGATTTTTTTAAAAACTACTTCATTGATAAGAGAAAACAAAAAGAAGAATCAAAAAAAGGTCCTGAAGTGCCATCTGAGCCTTACTACAGCATGTAGAAAGATGATACTTTTCAGTGACACCTGTCCAGGGATGAGTAGCCTTCTTTAAGGAGGTTAATCATGAGACAGCCTAGGTAGTGTACAGGATCAAGAAAAGAAAGAGGATTTAAAATTTTGTCTTTGTAGTGCTAACAAGGGTCAAGTGGGATGGATTAAAATACAAGTAGTAGTAGTCATCCACTAAGACAAAAATAAGACAAAAGAGTGAATTTGGGAGGTCCTCTTTAGGAGCAATTGCAGCAAACTTCTATAACTTAGTTTAAGTTTATAAATATGTTTGATCTAATGTCTACAAATGTGTTTGATCTCATGTGTTTGATCTCAGTGGGCAACCTGAAATCCACAACTGAATGGCCAGAAACAGGCCAGTTTCTCTTTTCAAATCCAAGAGATTGCAAATTCTTCATGTTTGTATTTACCCTCTAGTATGACCAGCCCTAGGTATACTGAGTTGCTCACCTGCAAGGGTGAGGCCTCCCAGTGAATCCTCCTCATCTGGGCCACAGATCCACTTTTCACAGCACTCCCCAGGCACCTCAACTTTTCTTGGAGCTGGGCAGTTAGGCTCGGGCAGTAGCACGTCCAGCTGACAGCGAGGCACACAACCAATCTGCCCATCTCTGCAGGTGCACTGGAATTTGCAGCTTGGCTGAAATTTCTCTCCACTGCGGTAGATGACCCCATCGAACACACAGTTATCTCCCTCTACCGCTAGAATATTGGGGAAGCAAAGAGGAAAGCGAAGAGGAGGAGCAAAAACAAGAACACAATACAGTGAAGAAGCTATGTAAGATTTGGAGGACATGTTCCAAAACCCAAGTCCTTTTCCAGTTCCGGTGATCCGGTTTCTCATGTATGTACCGTAGAGTGATGTCCTCGTGGAGGCCTCTCAGAGCAAGAGAAAACCTTCAAGATCATCTAGTCTTGCCACTCATTTTATGGATGAGGAAAGAGGTGTGCAACTGTGAAGTAATGTCCCCAAGGCCCCCTGGCCATTGTTCCCAATGTTCAGTCATTTTGCAAGAACCTCCTTAGAGTTTCCTACTCCAGCAGCTTAGACTTGAAAAGAGAAAAAGTGTACTCTATGTTTTCCAACAGGTTAGCTGATCAAATTGGGAAGAGCATTAAGATTCCTTGACACTCAAGCATAATAAATCATCAGTAGCTTAGAGAGAAAAGTAAAAGCCCTGCTGTCCAGAAAGGAAGGGACAATCTCCAACTACAATGTTGTACTGTGTGAAAAATTGATCCCCGATTGATTATGTTTCAGAAGCCTGGATTGGCTAGTTGCCTGCATTTTATTTTACTTGCAGTCAGAGAAGGGTTTACATAGTTGTCCCAGGAGACTAGCAGTTGCTTTGGTTCAAATGGGACAATTACAGGTGTGAAAACAACCTGCTGGATTTTCCCCAACTGCAGTTTGGGAGACTGTGAGTGTGTGAGTAAACCCGAGCTTCCATCAGCCCCAAGTGGCCCCCTAGAAATGTCCGAAGGAAATGACTTCACTGGCCCTTAACTCTGCCTGGCTCCCCCTCTGCTTAGATTCTTGTCTAGGAAGCCAAGTGAGGAATGCCTTTCACCCCCAGGGCAGGTTTCCTTTCTGGTTCTGGCGTTCCCCAAAGCCCCAAGTACTCCCCACACCATGCCTGACACACAGTAAGTGCTCTATACATGTCACTTATTGCATTATTATTATTTGCTTATTGCCCTCTGGGAAGGGGAGGATAAAAGAGAAGGGAGGAAGCAGCTTCAGTTAGCTGCAGAAGAGGTCAAACAGCGGAGGGGGCAGGTTTACCCATGCAGATGCCAGTCTGGTTGCTGGGGTCCGCGCTGCGGTCACAGTAGAGGCCACTGCTCTCGTCGCATGGCTCCAGATCTGAGCAGCTCTCGCCACGCTGGCGGGCACACACCAGACAGCAGGAGCAGCCGTCCAGCACCGCGCGCACCCCGGGGGCACAGGTCGGCGGCGTCGCGGGGCACTGGCCCGGGCACTGGGGAGGGCAGCGCTGAGTCGCAGCGACCTGAAGGCAGGCGAGACAAGAAGGAGAAACCACTCAACTGGGGTAGAAGACACAGAGAGCCCGGTGACCAAATGGGAGGCCACCCAGGAAGGCAAAGTAACTTGGGGCATCTTAAGGGTCTGCCACTTACCTGTCCCAGGAGATGGAGAAGCAGGAAGGTCAGGCAAAGGCACTGCTTTCGGAGACAAAAGCTCGTGCTCTGCACACTCTGCATGCTCAGGCTTTCTCCTCTCGCTTTTACCAAACGAGACTTTCTTCGCTGTAGATTGGCACTGCTCGCCTTCCCCCTGGTCCCGCGCTTGCAGATCACACCCAGCACCACCAGCACAGGTTTTATAGCGTGCTCCTGGGACGCGCGCAAGCCGGTTGGCTGCAGTGCAGGGAGGAGGGGGGAGATCGGCTGGGTGGGGAAGTGGAACGAACCCGGGGGTTGCCATGGCAATTGGCCGTGGGTGCTGCTCTCCTTAGGGCGCGGCGCCGGGGCCTGCGTGTGCCTGTGTGTGGCGACTGGCTTTTCCCAGAGCGTAGGGAGGGGCTGGGTGGAGTTCCGAGGCCAGGACCCAGGGCTCGCTCGAGCGCGTGGGAAGGAAACGCCCGTTTCCTCCTGGAAGTTGCTTCGCCTTCTCCCAGGACGAAGACACCACCACTCCCCACCATCCTCCTCCACCCTGACCATTCCAACCAGGGCTGCAAGCGTGGGGTCCGCTTATGGGATGCCTGCAGTTTGGGGCCATCTGCGGGGGATTGGCAGAAGGCCCAGGGGTTTAGTCATGAGGGAAGCACATGCAAGTTTGTCACCGTTTAGGGCACTCATTGAATGTGTTGAGACGGAGGGGAGAGAAGCAAGGAAGGAAAGGAGAGAAAGAGGAGAAAGACAAAAGTGTGTGTGTGTGTGTGTGTGTGTGTGTGTGTATTGCGGAGAGGGGTGTGGCAGGGGGAAGGGAACCTAGAAAAAAATTGCTATGTCAGGAGTCGGGGATGCTATTGGCCAAATGGCAAAATTCTTTTGACTCTAGTCCTTCTAGCTTCCCTGAGTCTTAAGCCCCAAGACCCACAGGTTTGTTAGAAATAAAAGTAAAACACACACACACACACACACACAAAGGAAAACATAATAAAATAAAACAAATCTTGGCAGAAGAAAGCCTTGAAGCACCTGTTGTAGCCGATCAAATGTGAGATGGCACACCTGAAAGTCCAGAAACCTTTGAGAGTTTCCTAAGTGGGTTCAGTTCAGTTCAGCCACCATCACCAGCATCAAAACCTCCTCCAGCCAGGGAAGAAGTGAGGAAGGAACTAACTTGACTTGGCTGACCCTTCAGCAAATCCAATCCCTCTCCCACCGAGCATCTGCTTCCTAAAAATGATTGCTGGGGCATGCCTGTCATCTCTCATGGGAAACAGAGGGCAGTTTTACTGCTCCAAAGGTGACATTGCTTGAAGGATTTAGAACAATTTCCCCCCATACTTCAACATTGCTGCTGCCCCTAGGAGAACTATGCCCAGCTCTTTTGAGGATAGCTACTTTGAAAAAAAAAAAAAACAAAAAACAGAAAACAAAAAACACTTTTTAAGGATAATTATACAGGCCTGTGATGTAATTCCAGAGTTTAAAAAGAAACAAATGGCCTCTACCTCATCTGTCCCCAGCATGAAGGAAATGAAAGGCAGCTTGCGGAAGGGGCCAGGTCTGCCTCTGCAACACCCGCAGACGATGAGGTCACCTCAAGCCCCTTCTAGATAATTCTCTCGGCAGCCTGAAATCGCTACGACACACTTCCAAGCCTCCAATAGCTCTGCTTTCTTTGAGGTAAATGAGACTGAGTAGTACTCCAAGTTAACTAGAGATGAAACAGTTCATTTGCACTCTTGAGTAGGACATTTACATACTCTTCAAATTGACTGGCTTTGGAGGGTGTAGGGTGAGAGAAGGGAGAGGATCAGGAAAAATAACTAATGGGTACCAGGCTTAATACCTGGGCGATGAAATAATCTGTGCAACAAACATCCATGACACACATTTACCTGTGTAAACAAACCTGCACATTTACCCCTGAACTTGAAATAAAAGTTTAAGAAAAAGATAAAAGAAAAAACAAACAAATGGATAGGTTTTATGAGCCATTTGGCCTAATGATGCCTCCACCTGGCTGCACATCAGAATCAACCAGCATGTATTTTGTTAAAAATACAGATTCCTGAGCCCCACTCTTGACCCACTCAGTAGGATTCTCTGGTGGTAGCTCTTGGTAGACAGCATTTTAACGTACTTTGAAATGGAGTAACTAGAAGCACTGCCAATGGGAAGGCAGAGAGCATTGGCCAAGTGTTCCAAGCATGAATAGAATGAGATAGAACAAGGAGAAATTGGCAACGTGGAGATTGGGCTAGTTCTTCTTGGAAAGCGTGGGGTGGGGGTGGTGAGAGGGAAAATGTATCTTTAAGACAAGGATTAACATATCAAGAAGTCACTACAAATGTAACACTGCTACTCAGTTTTGATTGCAAGAGATGGAAACTAAACTTGAAGAAGTTTTCGCAAAAGAGGACTTTACTGGAAGGATGCTGTGATGTTTCACATAGTGACAGCACGGGAATGGTGCAGGGAGGCCTCAGAGGCAACTGGGATCTAGAGAGAGGAGGGCCAACAGTATTACTTCCACATAAGCAAAAATGGTCCTTCCAATCTTCTTACTTTATGACCTTATCACCACAGAAGGAATGTCCCTCTCTCTTAGGCCCAACTTCAAAAGTTTCAGGAATGAAATTGGATGGGTTCACCCTGTACTAATCAATGGGGACAAGGAAGGTGAAGTATGGGGATTAGCTAGAACCTCATGGTTGGAATGGAGAGAAAGAGCAGTTCTCTTGGGAAGAAAGGACGGTTCCATAAAAAGAAAGCAAGCTTGGCGAGCAAAACAATACATATCCACTCCATCATCTGCTGTAAATGCTGTAGGATGAGGCTTTTCATCTTCAAACAATTGTAAATTGAAAGTGAAACCATCTGATGATAATCATGTCATGTCATGCTTCACTGCCTCCAGCGCATAGTCTCTGAAATCCTTTATGCTGGGATAGATGTTATCCGCAGTGCAGGCCTGGGATGCCGAGCTTATCTCTTTGATCTCATAACTCATTGGATAATCATTATAGTCACACCATTTAATGATGGGGATGTGGTTGGAGAAATGTGTCCCTGGGTGATTTCATTGTTGTGTGAACATCACAGAGTGTAGTTACACAGATGTGGATGGTGTAGCCTACTACACACCTAGCCTGTATGATACAGCCTATTGCTCCTAAGCTACACACCTTTGCAGAATATACTGTACTGAATACTGTAGGCAACTGTAATACAATGGTAAGTATTTGTGATTTAAACATATCTAAGCATAGAAAAGGTGCAGTAAAAATATGGTATAAAAGATAAAAAATTGTCCACCTGTATACAACACTTACCGTGAATGGAGCTTGCAGTGGGTGTCAGTGAGTCAGTGGTGAGTGAATGTGAAGGCCTTGGACATAACTGTACACTACTATAGCCTTTATAAACACTACATTTAGGCTAAGCTAAATTTATTCAAAAATTTTCTTTTTCAATGATAAATTAACTTTAGCATATTGTAATTTTTTACTACATAAACTAAATTTTTTAACTTTTTGACTCTTTAGTAATAACACTTATCTTAAAACACAAATATATTGTATGGATGTACACAAATATTTTCTTCATATCCTTATTCTACAAGCTTTTGTTTTGAGACGGAGTCTCTCTCTGTCACCAGGCTGAAGTTCAGTGGCGCAATCTCGGCTCACTGCAACCTCTGCCTCCCTGGTTCAAACAATTCTCCTGCCTCAGCCTCCCGAGTAGCTGGGACTACAAGCTCACACTGCCACACTCAGCTATTTTTTGTATTTTTAGTAGAGATGGGGTTTCACCATGTTGGCCAGGGTTGTCTCGATCTCTTGACCTCATGATCCACCTGCCTCGGCCTCCCAAAGTGCTGGGATTATAGGTGCGAGCCACTGCACATGGCCTCTACAAACTTTTTTCTAGTTTTAATATTTTTTATGTATTTATTTTTGTTTTTGTAAAAAACTAACACACAAACATACATATTAGCCTAGGTCCACACAGGGTCAAGATCGTCAGTATGACTGTCTTCCACTCCACATCCTGTCCCACTGGTAGGTTGTCAGGGGCAATAACACGCATGGAGATGTCATTTCCTCAGATAATAATGCCTTCTTCTGAAATACTTCCTGAAGGACCTGCCTGAGACTTTTTTATAGTTAACTTTTTGTTTTTTTTTAATGAGGAGAAGAAGTATGCTCTAAAACAATGATGGAAAGTATGGTAAATACATAAACCAGTGACATAGTCACTTATCATCATCAAGCATTATGGACTATACATAATTATATGTGCTATACTTTTATATGCCTCAAAGTACAGTAAGTTTGTTTACACTAGTGTTACCATAGACACATGAATGTGCTACAATGTCATGACAGCTCCGAGGTCACTAGGCTATAGGAATTTTCCAGTTCCATTATAGTCTTATGGGACCACCATTGTACATGCGGTCCATAGTTGAGCAAAATATTGTTATGTAACATGTGACTATACTTCTCTGTTTTGGTGACTGCCTCCCTCTCCTGCCTGGGAGTCCTTGAGGATACAGAGCATGTTGTATTCACTATAACATCCCCAACATCTATCAGGGTCAGGCAAGTGGTCACTTCTTGGACCTTTTGAGATACTGCAAACTTCATTTTAAGTTTTGCCACTTTTCATTGCTCTGCATAAGATGAGGTAAGAACAAACTGGAGGCTGTTTGTTCTTCAGCAGCAGCTAAATGGTCCTATCAGCCACCACCCATCGGCCTGTGACATGCAACTTCTCTGGGTCTCGCCTGGCACTAAAAGGATGAAATACAGGCTGGTGATCTTCTGTTTGAAATAATCCATGTGGCAGTTGAGGTCTCTGGGAGAAGTCAGGGGAGACCTTATTAGAGAGTCTTGTTTGAATTGCTGGACTTGACAGCTAACCATGGGGTTATGAGCTGCAAGGACTTTGGCCGATTTACTTTTTCCCCCTTCATTTCGTCCTCTCCTTTTATCCCCTCATGCCAGATGTGACACCAGGGACTCATTTTTGTCTTTTCTTTTTCACATAGCCTGTTGATTGATTTATATTCTTATTACTTCTCAGTCAGTACTTTTATCCAGAACACATTTAAAGAATTGCCTACATTTCTAAAGGTACAATGTTGTTTTCAGTGCTATCGTGTTATCTTTCTTATTATTGTGAAAAATTTTGAAAATTGTGCTTAGTTCTGTAGCAGGCGGTTGAAATAGCACAACCTCTGCCCCCATATTAAAAAATGAAACAACTTCATAGAAGTAGAGAGTAGAATAGTGGTTGCCAGAAGCTGGGAGGAGTCAGGAGGGGAGGACGCGAGGAGTCAGTCAGTGGGTACAAAGCTACAGTTAGTTTTGTTAAGTTCTCTTGTTTAATTGCACCTTAGGGTGACTATAGTCAACAATAATATTTCAAGTACTTCAGAATAGTTAGAAGATAGAATTTTTAATGTTCCTACCACAGAGAAATCAAGAGCATTTGAGGTGATGGCTATGCTATTACCCTGATTTGATCATTATGTAATCTATACATGTCTTGAAAAATCATACTGTACCCCTTAAATACGTAGAATTATGATGTATCAGTTAAAAACAACATAAAACTAAAAAAAAAGAAACAGAAGTGGTAACAATGATGTTATCACCTTCAAGACAACTCCCTGCCTCTTTTTTTCTCAGTGATTGCATTCTCCGTAAACTCAGAGGCATTCATCCTGTCTTCGGTTAGTCATTGTTCAGCCAAGCCACATGTACTTAGCGTTCATAATGTGCCTCATAAATCAACCCCACAGCTCTTTAATAATTTTGTTGCTCTTTTCTGAATTTCATTCATATGTCCCTTTTCTGGGGCCCCAGGGAGTTGATAGAACACAAGGTAATTTCCATTATATGCTAGGCAGGCCAGGCCTAAGTGATGTCCAGTTATATGGCTAATTTCAATCACACCCTCTTGCTTCTCTGACAGATCCCTTGACTTCTTGCTTTTCCAACAACAATGAGGAGCAGAGAAGAAGCTGTGATGGGAGGTGAAAAGTTAGACATAAAAGTTAAATGTTTCTTTAGAAACATTTTCCTACTGCCTTTATTTAAGAAATGTTTAATTCTTAAGTGAATTTCTCAAAGCAAAAAAAAAAAAAAACCCAGGAGGTTAAGTAAAAAGTCATACAAGCTAGCAATTTGCTAGGAATGAGAGAAATAAGTTAATTTCTTCCGTTAGCTAAGGACTTTCTTATAGGGAAGTAGGCTCTGTGGAAATGAAATAAGTAAATGTTTTCTGAACTGGAGAGGAGTCCGTCAAGCTTCTATGCATGCAGCATTCCCAGCTTCTGGGCACCAACATGGCCCACTTCCATGCTCAACTAAACAAAGTGGCCCTGAGCAGTTTTTTTTTTTTTTTTAAGAAAAAATATGAATTCTCCATGACTTGTAACAGTGTAGTAGCATAAACCCAGTCCTGTTCCCTTGACCAGAACTCTTTAGACTAAGAATTAGTGCCAGAGACAAAGGCACATATATATGGACTGAACATCATATTAACCAATAGCTTGTCCAGAGTGCTCCATATTGGATGATGGTAGACCCAACTCATAAATGCTGGTGGCCGAGTATACAAAGAGCAAGGAAGGCAGCATCACTTAAATGCAGGAGAGGTCCTGAAAATTTTCAAATAATTGTCCCTCGAGAAAGAAGAAAAAAATCTAGGCTCTTTTTTGAGAGAGTTCCTAGTCCCAAATGATATCTTGGAGCCAAAAAATACAACCTCTCCCACCCAGTTTCTGGATTTGTACCGCCTTTTAACTTAGACTTTTGGAGAGGCACGACTGCAGAATTTTGTTGCATTTAACGATGTGAATGTTCTCAACATCCCATTAACTTATTGATAACTATCTAATACTTTATGACATAAATGTAAGACGAATAAGATGTTTTTTGTATTCTCAAGGATTTTTTTAACCTCATAAGAAAATGAAGTAAATAATAGCTACCACATGAGGCAGAATGTGATAATTCCTATAAATAAACATAAGCAAAGTAGAAGAAAAACTTAGAGGAGGATGACATTAATTTCTTTGCTGTGAGAATATGAGTGTGGTGGAGTCTGCAGAGGGAATGTTGAGAAAGACTAAAATTCCATGTTTCATTGTTTGTCTTTTTACTAAACCACATTGCCTTGGAGACTAAATGACATTGAGTTGGATCAAGTATAGATAGATTTTTTGTGTGTGATTACTAAAAATGATTTAAGATTAAAAAATAATTTCAAGTTTTTTTAGAATCAGGGGATACATGTACATGTTTGTTACCTGGTTATATTGTGTCACACGGAGGTTTGAGGTATAATTGATCCTATCACATAGGTCATGAGTGTAGTACCCAACAGTTAGCTTTTTAACCCTTGCTCCCTCTCTCCCTTCTCCCTCTAGCACTCTTCAGTATCTACTGTCACCACCTTTATGTCCATGAATACCCAATGGTTAGCTCCTACTTATAAGTGAGTACATGAAATATTTGGTTTTCTGTTCCTGCCTTATTTTTTTAGGATAATGGCTTCCAGCTGCATCCACATTGCTGCAAAGGACATGATGTCATCCTTTTTTGTGGCTGCACAGTATTCCATGGTGTATATGTACCACATTTTTCTGTTAACTCCAGTTCACTGCTGATGAACACCTAGGCTGATTCCATGTCTTGGCTATTATGAATAGTATGGTGATGAACATATGAGTGCATGTGTCTTTTTGGTAGAATAATTTATTTTCTTTTGGATATATACCCAGTAATGGGGTTGCTGGGTCAAATTGTAGTTCTTTTTTAAAGTTTTTTTTGAGAAATCTCCAAACAGTTTTTCACAGTGGCTGAACTAATTTACATTCCCATCAGCAGTATATAAGCATTCCCTTTTCTCTGCAGCTGTGCCAGCATCTGTTGTTTCCTGACTTTTTTAAAACTGGTCATTCTCACTGGTGTGAGATGGTATCTCATTGCGCTTCTGATCTCCATTTCTCTGATGATTAGTGATGTGGAATTTTTTTTCATGTTTGTTGGTTGCTTTTATGTCTTTTTTTGAGAAGTGTCTGTTCATGTCCTTTGCCCACTTTTTTTTTTATTATACTTTAAGTTCTAAGGTACATGTGCACGATGTGCTGGTTTGTTACATATGTATACATGTGCCATGTTGGTGTGCTGCACCCGTTAACTCGTCATTTACATTAGGTCTATCTCCTAATGCTATCCCTCCCGCTTCCCCGCTCCCCATAATAGGCCCCGGTGTGTGATGTTCCCCATCCTGTGTCCAGGTGTTCTCATTGTTCAATTCCCACCTATGAGTGAGAGCATGTGGTGTTTGGTTTTCTGTCCTTGCAATAGTATGCTCAGAATGATGGTCTCTAGCTTCATCCATGTCCCTGCAAAAGACAGGGACTCATCTTTTTTTATGGCTACATAGTATTCCATGGTGTATATGTGCCACCTTTTCTTAATCCAGTCTATCATTGATGAACATTTGGGTTGGGTTCCAAGTCTTGGCTATTGTGAATAGTGCTGCAATAAACATACATGTGCGTGTGTCTTTATAGCAGCGTGATTTATAATCCTTTGGGTATATGCCCAGTAATGGGATAGCTGGTCAAATGGTATTTCTAGTTCTAGATCCTTGAGGAATTGCCACACTGTCTTCCACAATGGTTGAACTAGTTTACAGTCCCACCAACGGTGTAAAAGTGTTCCTATTTCTCCACATCCTCTCCAGCACCTGTT
>NW_012115132.1:2532094-2556367 GCF_000951035.1 Colobus angolensis palliatus
CGAGGGCTCTATTCTGTTCCATTGGTCTATATCTCCATTTTGGTACCAGTACCATGCTGTTTCGTCTACTGTAGCCTTGTAGTATAGTTTAAAATCAGGTAGCATAATGCCTCCAGCTTTGTTCTTTTGGCTTAGGATTGTCTTGGCAATGCAGGCTCTTTTCTGGTTCCATATGAACTTTAAAATAGTTTTTTCCAATTCTTTGAAGAAAGTCATTGGTAGCTTGATGGGGATTGCACTGAAACTATAAATTACCTTGCCTTTGCCCACTTTTTAATGGGGTTATTTGCTTTTTTGCTTGTTGAATTGTTCCTTATAGATTCTGGATATTAAACCTTTGTCAGATGCATGGTTTGCAAATATTTTCTTCCATTCTGTAGGTTGTTTGTTTACTCTGTTGATAGTTTCTTTAGCTGTGAAGAAGCCCTTTGTTTTGATTAGGCCCCACTTGTCAATTTTTGTTTTTATTGCAATTGCCTTTGAGAATTTAGTCATAAATTTTTCCCTAAGGCCATGTCCGGAATTGTGTTTCCTAGGTTTTCTTTTGGGATTCTTGTAGTTTGAGGTCTTACATTTAAATCTTTAATCAATCTTGAGTTAATTTTTGTATATGATCAAAGGTAAGGATATAGTTTTATTCTTCTGCATAGGCTAGCCACCTATCCCAGCACCATTTATTGAATAGAGAGTCCCTTCCCCATTGCTGATTTTTGTCAACTTTGTTGAAGATCAGATGGCTATAGGTTTGCAGCTTTACTTCTGGGTTCTCTGTTTCTATTCCATTAATTTATTTGTCTGTTTCTGTACCAGTACTATGCTGTTTTGGTTACTGTAGCCTTATAGTATAGTTTGAAGTTAGGTAAGGTGATTCCTCTGGCTTTGTTCTTTTTGCTTAAGATTGCTTTGTCAATCTGGGCTTTTTTTGTTCCATATGAATTTTAGAATAGATTTTTTCTAATTCTGTGAAAAATGATTTTGGTAGTTTGATAGGAACAGCATTGAATCTGTATATTGCTTTAGGCAGTATGGCCATTTTAACAATATTGATTCTTCCAATTCACAAGCACGGAACATTTTTCTATTTGTTTGTGTCATCTATTATTTCTTTCAGCAGTGTTTTCTAGTTCTTTTTGTAGAGACCTTTTACTTCTATAGTTAGATGCAGTTCTAGTGGTCTTTTTGTGTGTGTGGCTATTGTAAATGGGATTACTTTCTTGCTTCGACTCTCAGTTTGAATGTTATTGGTGTATAGAAAGGCTAGTGATTTTTGTACATTGATTTAGTATTCTGAAACTTTACTGAAGTTGTTTATCAGTTCCAGGAGTCTTTTGGCAGAGTCTTTAGGTTTCTCTAGGTATAGAATCATGTCATCAGTGAAGAGAGATAGTTTGACTTCTTCTTTTTCTATCTGGGTTCCTTTTATTTCTTTCTCTTGTGTGATTGCTCTGACTAGGACTTTCAGTACTATGGTGAATAGGAGTGGTGAGAGATGGCAACCTTGTCTTGTTCCATTTATCAAAGAGAATGCTTCCAGCTTTTGGCTCTTCAGTATGATGTTGGCTGTGGGTTTGTCATAGATGGCTCTTATTATTTTGAGGTATGTCCCTTTGATGCCTGGTCTGTTGAGGGATTTTATCATAAAAGAATGTTGAATTTTATCAAAAGCCTTTTCTACATTTATTGAGATGATCATGTAGTTTTTGTTTTCAATTCTGCTTATCTGGTGAATTACATTTATTGATTTGCGTATCTTGAACCAACCTTGCAGCTCAGAAATGAAGCCTGCTTGATCAGAATTAACTTTTGATGTGCTGCTAGATTTGGTTTGCTAGTATTTTGTTGATGATTTTTTTTTTGTCTATGTGTATAAAGGATATTGGCTTATAGTTTTCTTTTTTTCATTGTGTCTTTTCCAGGTTTTGGTATAAGGATGATGCTGGCTTTGTAGAGTGTGTTAGGGAGGAGTCCCTCATCTTCAATTTTTTGGAATAGTTTCAGTAGAATTGGTATCAGCTCTTCTTTGTACGTCCAGTAGAGTTATTCTGTGAATCCTTCTGGTCTGGGTCTTATTTTGGTTGGTAGTTTTTTTTTTTATTATTACTAAATCAATTTGTGTACTTAATACTAGTCTGTTCAGGGTTTTAATTTCCTCCTGATTTAATATTGATAGATCGTGCATTTCCTGTAGATTTTCTAGAGGGTGTGCCTAGAGGTGTTCATATAAGTCTCTGAGGATCCTTTGTATTTCTGTGGGATCAGTTGTAATGTCATCTTTGTTATTTCTGATCATGCTTATTTGGATCTTCTTTCTTTTTTTTCCTTGTCAATCTATCTGGCAGTCTATTACTCTTGTTTATTCTTTCAAAGAACTGACTTATAGTTTCACTGATTTTTTGATTGGATTTTTGGGTCTCAATTTCATTCAGTTCTGCTCTGATTTTAATTGTTTGTTTTCCTTTGTTGTCTTTAGGGTTAGTTTGTTCTTACTTTTCTAGATCCCCTAGTTGTGATGTTAAATCATTAATTAGAGATCTTCTAATTTTTCAAGGTAAGCATTTAGTGTTATGAACTTTCCTCTTAAGACTGCTTTTGCTGCATCCCAGAGATTTGGGTGTTTTGTCTCTGTTTTCATTTATTTCAATAATTTTTTTGATTTCTGCCTAAATTTAGTTGTTTACTCAAAAGTCATTCAGGAACAAGTTGTTTAATTTCCATGTAATTGTGTGGTTTTGAGAGATCTTCCTGGTATTGATTTCTATTTTTATTCAACTGTGATCTGAGAGTATGCTTGGTATGATTTTGACTTTTTTGTATTTATTGAAACTTGTGTTATGGCCAAACATGTGTTCAATCCTGGAGTATGTTCTGTGTGCAGATGAAAGGAATGTGAATGTATATTCTGTAGTTGATGGGTAGGGTATTCTGTAGATGTCTATTAGGTCCAATTGGTCAAGTGTAGAATTTAAGTCCTTCTTTGTTTTCTGCCTTCATGATCTGTCTAATGCTGTCAGTTGGGTGTTGAAGTACCCCATTCATGTATAGAATTTTGAAACCTAGAAATGTAGGCTCAACAGAGACTGTGTGAACAAAGGCATAAGAATGAGAAAAATTGAGGACTTGTTCAGGAAATGATAAGGGGTTTAATTCATCTGGAGGGAGGAAGATAATGGGAGAAATGATATGAACATAGACTTCAGCTGTCAACTGTTACAGGAGTCTAAATGACAAACTGTACAGTTTAGTGGTTTTTCATCTATCATCTATCTATCTTATCTATCTATCTATCTATCTATCTATCTATCTATCTATCTATCTATCTATCATCTATCACATATCTTCTGGCAAGCAATTGCATGATCAAGGCTGTATTTAGGAACATTATTCTTTAGGAATTTATGTTTGATTACAGGAGGAGGTGACTGAAGGTAAACATTGCAGTTGACACATTTTGCAGCAGTTTAAGGAGAGATAATGAGGACTTGAACTAGCAGAGTGGCAATGAGAATGGAAAGAGGAGGTAGGAGGTAGGAGGTAGAGGATATATTACCCTCGTTGGTGCTCTGGCTAGATATAAAGGGGCAGAGTAGTGCAGATATAAACATAACACCCGATTTTGACTCTGGGTAACTAAATAGATTGTGGTAGCATTTTGCTGGAAGCCAGACAGCTTCTGTGATGAAACATCTCTGCCATCAGACTGCCTGGGCTCAACTCCTTAGATCTGAGATTCTTTACCTTACCAATCTGTGCTTCAGTTTGTTTTTCTGTCTGTAGGATGGAAGTGCTAATAATTATTTCTTCCTAGGATTGTTAGGCTAAATAAAATATACACGGAAAGTCCCATAGCCCTTCTCAATTGGGTCCTGTGAGAGAATGAAGTCTTAATGTTTTGAGGAATCCACTGCAATAAATTAATTTCTCTTTCCTGCATCTTTAGTGGTACTTGCATGTAACACACACCATAGGAAACTGTGGAATGTCTCAGAAAGAAAAAGTTAGGAGGGGCTTGTTATAAGATTTGGGCTTGGGTTAGGTGATTTTGAGGATGTTTTATGGAAGTTGGGTTCTGTCCTGGATCGAGTACTGAGAAGAAACAAAAATAATTTGATGATTGGTTATCTTAATTATCTTTATTGCAGAGGTAGGATAAAGTAACCACAGTTTTTGTTTTTGGAGAAGAGGCAACAGTTTCTTGTGTTAGCTGGAGTGGGAGAAGATTGGTCATTTTTGTGGTTGTATGATGTCTTTATTTTTATTGATATCAGGCATGATTATAGAGTGTACTAATCAAACTTCTACTCTTTTCCATTGTCTTTCAGAACTTTCCAGAGTGGAGTTGAAGTTTCAGAAGAATTCTTTCTTGTTGGAGCTGCCCTGTGTGTCCAGGTTATGTGCAAACCAACGAGAACAGTGGCTTTCAAGCATTTTTGGCTATGAACCAATATGCATAAATGCATGTTCATATGTACACATAACAGCCCTTTATAAAAGGGTTTATTTTTATTTTTATTTTTTTTGAGATGGAGTCTTGCTTTGTTACTCAGGCTGGAATACAGTGACACGATCTTGGTTCGCTGCAACCTCCGCCTCCTGGGTTCAAGTGATTCTCGTGCTTCAGCCTCCTGAGTAGCTGGGATTACAGGCACCCGCCACCATGCCCAGCTAATTTTTGTATTTTAGTAGAGACAGGGTTTCACCATGTTGGCCAGACTGCTCTCGAACTCTTGACCTCATGTGATCCACCTGTCTCAGCCTCCCAAAGTGCTGAGATTACAGGGATGAGCCACTGTGTCTAGTCGATAATATGTTAAAGTTGTGTGGTACATGTTTAGCCTTTTGCTTTTTAACAAAGGGAAGCCATTGAAAACTTTTATATAGTAGAATAAAATGATTTCCAAATAACCCAACTTGATAAGTAACTGGATGGAGCACAAGGGCATGTAAGGAGACCAGTTAGAAGGCCATTCCAATTACCCAGCTAAGAGGTAATGATGGTGTGGGCCAGAATCTGGCAGTGGAGATGGGGAGAAAACATATTAGAAATAATTGCAAAGTAAATATTTTGTATTTATGATTTTTAGTTGAAGTGACAGAAAGAAACCAATACTAGCAAAGCAAGCCTAATCATAAGATTACAGGACTGCCTCCAAAGAAATGTAGGAATATAGCTGAGACGTAGAAAAGACCTGGAACCAAGAAAATGGAAAGTCTTAGGAAACTCATGCAGAAACTTCCCTTTATCTCTCATCTCTTTTTCTAAATTTTCATGGCCCTCTCTATCTAAGCATATTGATTTAATCTATGATATGTACATAGGGTGAAAGATAGCCATAATACATCTCCAATTTTTGACATCTTTTCTGTTTAAAAGAAAGCATGCAAAATTGGATATATACTGTATCAGTTTTAATTCTAATTTCTCAAGAGGGTGAATGGGGTTGGACCGAGGTCAATCTTTATAAATGGATTCAGGAGGAAAGTTTTTGGTTAAAATAAGATTCTGGGGACCTATGACATTGGATAGAGATATGGTTGCAGTTAGGAATACACATGAAAAAGTTACTCTCTAAAAATTTCTATTTTCTCATGAAGAAGTAGACTGCTGATAGTAAGAGAAGGTGGTAGAGTCAAAGACTTGAGGATGCTGGTAAATAATTGAAATTACAATTGCAGAAAGAGAGAAACTGAGTAGAGGGTCTTAGTGTGACCACAGGTAACATTGAGAGCTCTGCTGGCATTAACAACCTTCAATTTGTGCAACTTGATAGATACAGAAGGTTTAGGTATCAGGTGATGACAATGATGGAACATGGATATTAAGAATGAGAAGATGTGTGAAGAGAAGAGACTCATGGGCAGAGTGAAAGTAGAAAGAACAGCACGTGTAAATGCCCTGAAGTAGGAGGGCTTTGGTAGGTTTGAGGCTCTGTGAGAAGTCTAGGAGTGGGTACACTGTGTTTGCAGGTTAGAGTCGCAAGTTGGCACTTTTTAAATTTAGCAACTTGTACTGTGCCTCTAGTGCCCAACTTAATTTTTGCATATAGTAAGTGCTCAATAAATATTTGTTGAATGAATCTAGCCTCATCTGTGTTATATCTAGCAATTTTGCTTCAAAGTTTCTGTCCTGTAGATGGCATCCTTCCTTAATTTACAGAGGTGACATGGGTTTTTATCTCATACTGAAATTTTACATGAATATTCTGGGTCTCAATATCCTCATCTGTAAAATATGGGTTTATTAGTAAGACCTATCTCATAGGTAGTATATTAGGCTGTTCTTGCATTGCTATAAAGAACTACCTGAGAGTAGGCAATTTACAAGAAAAGAGGTTTAATTAGCTCATGGTTTTTCAGGCTGTGCAGGAAACATAGTGCCAGCATCTGCTTCTGGAGAGGCCTCAGGAAGCCTTTACTGATGGTGGAAGATGAAGAGGGAGCAAGCATCTCACATGATGAGAGCAACAGCAAGAGAGAGACGGGTGGGGAGAGGGGGAGCTGCCACCACTTTTAAGTGACCAGATCTTGTGAGAACTCCCTATCACAAAGAAAGCATCAAGCCATGAGGGATCTGCCCCCATCATCAAAACACCTCCCACCAGGTCCCGCCCCCAGCATGGGGGATTACAATTCAACATGAGATTCGGGTGAGGATAAATACCCAAACTATATCACTCTACCCTTGGCCCCTCCCAAATCTCATGTCCTTATCACATTGCTAAATACAAGCGTGCTTTTTCATCAATCCCTCAAAGTCTTAACTCATTCCACTGTTAACTCAAATGTTCGAAGTCTCAAATGAGACAAAGCAAATCCCTTCCACCTATGAGCTGTAAAATAGGAAGCAAGTTAGTTACTTCCAAGATACAATGGGAGTATAGGCACTGGGTACACATTCCTGTTCCAAAAGAGAGAAATTTACCAAAAGAAAGGGGCTGTAGGCCCCACACAAGTCTGAAGCCCAGCAGGGTAGTCATTAAATCTTAAAACTCCAAAATAATATCCTTTGATTCCATGTGCCACATCCAGCGCACACTGGTGCAAGAGGTGGGCTCCCAAGGCCTTGGGCAGCTCTGCCCCTGTGGCTTTGCAGGGTAAAGCCCCCTCAGCTGCTCTCACAGGTTGTTGAGTGCCTATGGCTTTTCCAGATGCAGAGTGCAAGCTGCTGGTGGATTTACCATTATGGAGTCTGGAGGATGGCCACCTCCTTCTCATAGCTTCTCTAGGCAGTGCCCTGGTGTAGACTCTGTGTGGGGCCTCCAACCCCACATTTCCCCTCCCCACTGCCCTAGTAGAGATCTTCTACAGGGACTCTGCCCCTAAAGCAGGCCCCTGCCTGGGCACCTGGGCTTTCTCATACAACCTCCAAAATCTAGGCAGGGGCTGCCAACCATTTTTCACTCTTATACTCTACACACCTGCAGGCCTAACACCAAGGCGTAAGCAGGCAGGCCTAACCTGCAGGTGTAAGCAGCCAAGGCCTACGGCAGCTTGCAGTATCCAGAGTGGTGACATAACCAATACCTGGGGCCCTTTGAGCCACAGCTAGAGCTGGAGTAGGTGAGATGCAGGGCAGCAGGGTCCTGGGCCTGGCCCATGAAATCATTATCCCCTCCTATGCCTCTGGAGCTGTGATGGGAGGGGCTGCCTAGAAGATCTCTGAAATTCCTTTGAGGCCTTTTCTCCAGTATCTTGGCTATCAGCATGTGGCTCCCTTTTAATTATGCAAATATTTCTAGCAAGCGATTGCTACACAGCCTGCTTGAATTTCTCCCCCACAAAAGCATTTTCTTTCTCTGTCACATGACCAGGCTACAAAATTTCCAAACTTTTATGCTCTGCTTCCCTTTTCAACAGAAGTTCCAACTTTAAGTCATTCCTTTGCTCCTGCATCTGAGAATAGGCTGTTTGAAGCAGCTAGGCAACATTTTAAACACTTTGCGGCTTAGAAATTTTTTCTGCCAGATACCCTTAATCGTCGCTATGAAGTTCCAGCTTCCACAGAGCCCTAGGGCAGGGGCACAATGCAGTCAGAGCCTTTACTATGGCATTACATTTATGACCTTTGCTTCAGTTACTGATAAATTCCACATTTCCATCTGAGACCCCAGCAGCGTGGACTGCAACTGTCCATTTCACTGTCAGCATTTTGGCCACAACCATTTAACCAGTCTCTAAGAAATTCCAAACATTCCCTCATCTTCCTGTCTTCTTCTGAGGCCTCTAAACTCTTCCAACCTCTGCTTGTTATCCAGTTCCCAAGCTGCTTTCACATTTTCAGGTATCTTTATAGCAATGCCCCACTCCTTGGTTCCAATTTTCTGTATTAGGCCGTTCTTGCCTTGCTATAAAGAACTATCTGAGACTAGATAATTTGTGAGGAAAGAGGTTTAATTGGCACATGGTTCTGCAGGCTGTACAGGAAACATAGTGCCAGCATCTGCTTCTGGGGTGGGGGGTTCCCAGAAAGATGTTTTACTTGTGGTGGTAGGTGAAAGGGGAGCAGTTATCTCATTTGGTAAAAGCAGAAGCAAGAGAGAGAGAGCTGGTGGGAAGGTGCCACACACTTTTAAATGACCAGATCTTGCTAAAACTATCACAAAGACAGCATCAAGCCATGAGAGATCTGCCCCATGATCAAAAGACCTCTGACCAGGCCTCATGTCCAGCACTGGGGATTACAATTCAACATGAGATTTGCGTGGGGACAACTATCCAAACTATATTCGATAGTGTGAGATTTCAATCAAATAAAACATGTAGGCCAAGTACAGTGGCTCCCACCTGTAATCCTAGGACTTGGGAGGCCGAGGCAGTTGGATTGCTTGATCCCAGGAGTTTGAGACCAGCCTGGGCAACATGGCAAAACCCCATCTCTACAAAAAATACAAAAAAATTAGCTGAGCATGGTGGTGCATGCCTATAGACCCAGCTACTTGGGAGGCTGAGGTGGGAGGATGGCTTGGGCCTGGGAGGTTGAGGTTACAGTGAGCCCTGACTGTGCCTCTGTACTCCAGCCTGGGTGACAGAGCCAGGCCCTGCATCAAAAAATGAACACACACACACACACACACACACACACACAGAAGTAAAGCACTTCGGTGGCTGTCTTAGTAATTAATTAGTACCTATTATTTAATGTAATCACTAATTTTATTGTTATGGTCATTATTTCAGCCTTGAGATTATATGTCTTCATGTTATTGTCTTGGCCAGAAATATTTCCATTTGTATGGGGCATTTACAATTTGAAGGACACCAAGCACCCATCTTAATTTTATCTGAGTCCTTTGAGAAGCTAGCCCTTCCCAATTCTGAATCTAAGTGTTTTGAGTGAGATGCCTAGTCCAGTGGCAGGCTATCCACCTTGGAGGCTCGTGTGAATACTTATGTTTCATGTTCCCTGATTATAGTGGGCCAGGAAGTCCAAACAGGGCTAATAAAATGCACACTAATTTGATAGTTTTTGGAAAAGAAACATAGCTTTGTCTCTCCTCTATGGAAACTACATCAGGATGCAATCACTTTCCCCTGCAATAGTGTGAGGTGAGGCTGTGAGATTTTTATCTGTGAAAGCCATGGTTGGCACAGGGGGAGCTGAGATAACCTTTATGGGAAGCCTGAGTGATCAAGCAGAGCACCAAGGGAAGAGATGCTTAAGAATTGACTTCTGGGTGATATTTTTTGAGCTCCTGGATAAAACCTGTCTGAAACTAGTTATGTTTTAGATCTTTTCCATTATGTGAGCTAGTACATTTCATTCATTGTTTAAATAAGTTCAAGTTGTGATTTTGTTATTTGTAATACACAATCCTAGTTGATATACAATTTTCATCAAGAATGTGATTTCTTTATCTTATGTGAAGTATACATTGGCAGAAATAGAATTATTCTTTCAATAATCTTATCTAGAAGTTCCTTTGCTAGGCTAATCAATGGATATTATGCCAGTAAGTACTAAATATATTCATTTATTTCAGTATAAGTCAAACTCTAGGACAATATAGTCTTTTGAAAAATCAATGTCTCTCTTTTAAAAATTAGGCTGTGATTCTCATTGGCTATTTCTGGGTAAATTATTTCTACATACAAATTAGTTTTTATTCTACAGTTTATTTCCCTTTTAATGTAAAATAAGAACATTACAGAAACGTATTTTTTTCACTTCGGAAAACTGAGTTCAACACTTTGCTATTTAATATCTAATATTTAATTATAGTAGATTAATAGTATCTATATTCCATTATATTCAAATTTTGAGAGATCATAATTTTTGTTACTCACAGAGGGAACATTTGAGGTGGAAGGAATTTTGAATCAGCTACAACTGGGTTCCAATCTGAGTTCTGCTACTTACTAACTAGCTCAGTAAACTCGGACTAGTTCTTTAACTCTGAGCCTCAGTTTATTTATTTTTTTTTCAAATAGGGAGTGATAGTATAATCTTCCAGAGAGACATGCAGTGAGGAATACTGAGACAGCATACGTAAAGCTTTTATACTAAGGCACCTAAAAGCCCATAACCTGTATTTTCTTTTTCTTTCTAATTAGTACATTTAGATTTGTCCCCCAAAATGTTTACTGTGAAGACATGCCAAGCAGATATATTGTTCTTTGCATTAAAAATATTAAATGTTTGATTGGGCGGGGTGGTTGACACTTGTAATCCCAGCACTTTGGGAGACTGAGGTGCGTGGATCACCTGAGGTCAAGAGTTTGAGACCAGACTGGCCAACATGGCAAAACTCCGTCTCTACTAAAAATACAAAAATTAGCCAGGTATGGTGATTCGCACCTGTAATCCCAGCTACTTGGGAGGCTGAGGCAGGAGAATCGCTTGAACCTTGGGGGCAGAGGTTGCAGCGAGCTGAGATTGTGCCATTGCACTCCAGTCTGGGTGACAAGAGTGAAACTCCGTCTCTGTCTTCCTCTCTCTTTCTCTCTCTCTCTCTCTCTCTCTCTCTCTCTCTCTATATATATATATATATATATATATATATATATATATATAATGTTTTTCTTTATTTACTAGATTTTAAACACTCCATGGGAAGGGGCTAATTATATTTAGATTAGATCTTGTTCAACGCTAATATGATGTCAGGTTTATGAATTACTTCAAATAGTGTATCTATGAATGGTTGTAGGAATACCCATATTTCTTACCACACTATGCATTTACAATTATGAGGAGTATAGAAAGCTGTCGAATCCCTCTCCTTACCGTAATATCCATACACCCATTTACTTGTATATTGTTCTAGTTTTTGCTGGAGAACTTCATTTATTTTTTAACTTAATTTTATTTTGTGTTGCTAACTGTTAACTCATACTAAGAAAATTGAAAAAATATGTGTGCAATCATACTGCAAACTGTGACCCATCCATTTAATGTGAGCTGAGACAGAAGTAGCTCCCCCTTAGTTTTATTCTTATTTTTGAAGACTTCTTAACATTTGGATCACATGTGTGAAGGAAGAGTTTTTGTTCTTCACAATTTTTTTGGTATAAATGTCTTGAATGGTTTTCATGTAAAATAAATTTTGCTTTTCCCTTGGATCTTAGTCCTAACTTTGACAATCAGAAACCATTCTGAAACCTCCCAATTACATACCTTGCCCAGTGGCCTGATGGCCATGACCTTTTCATGCCAGTTGGATTCTTCCTCAGTTCCCAGCTGGAGGGTGAGCCGTAGTAGCTAAGTAACCTTCTTAAACAGAAGGATAAACATATCCACATTTGAATTTGTCTGAATACTAGTATGATTATACGAATGACTTAGCTATCCTTTTTACTAAGTTGAATTCAGGAGGGAGAAATAATGCCCTGAAAGTTAGTGAAGACAGAAGTAGGGAAACAAGACATTATCCAAAATCATCTGAGATATCTCTTTATATGGAATGGTAGTCACAATTTGTTACCAAGAGTCAAGGGGGCATGGTGGTTAAAATCATGGGCTCTGGTGTCTTCTGGGTTTGAATCTAGATCTGCCACCTATTAGCTGTGTGATATTGGAAAGCCTCTGTGCCTCTGTGAAGTGGAGAAAACAAACAGGACCTACTTCATGGGCTCTTGTAAAGAGAGGTAAAGATAAATAAGATAATAGCACTTATAACAATGTCTGTCATAGTGTAAATGCTAAAAAATGTAAGCATGTGAGCTTTGGTTTATATTGTGTCTCTAGGTATTTAATTTAATGATATTAACAGATATCATTTAAGAGATATTTCAAATAGTTAAATTCAAATTATGTTGATGAAATACCAGATAAACATAATTTTAGGGTTCTAGTAAATCTGATCAAGTGGAAATCAGTGAGAAAATATTTTATAATGATATATATTAATTGAAATTATGATGGTTGGATCACACACAAATTTTTCAGGAATCTTCACTTCAGAAATTTCTTCATAAGCACAGAAAAAAGTGTACTTTACATATATGGCCTAAAGGAAAAATTGACAAATGCGTTTTGATTTCCAAAGCAGTGCTTTTGTTATTTCCCTGAAAACTAAATCTGAAGCCCCACTTGACCTATTCCCATTCTCTCCTTACCTCTTTTCTTAACCAAGATTATTGAAAGAATCATGTCTACTTGAGGTTACAACTTATCACCTACAGTTTTCTCCTAGATTCACCATCATCTCATTTCACTGCTCCTCTGCAGCTGTTTTGTGGAAGCCATTTGAAATCCTGAACAGCTAAAAACCCCAACAAATCCTTCTTAGTCTTGACTGATTGATGCTTCAGACCATCAGGCCATGTTTGCTTTTCTTTTCTTCCTGAAGCTCTTCCTCTTCCTTGGTTTCCTTATTCCTACCTTTTCCTACATCTCTATGTACTTCTTAATCTTTTCAGATGTCTTCTTTTGCAGCTATGTTTTCAATTATCATATTCTTCAGAATTTGTTTCTTGAACACACTGTTACACTTGCTCTTCATTAATTTTATCCAAGCCAAAAATTTCAAGTAATACCTAAATGGTCTCAATTTATGTCTCAGTTGTTTATATTTCTGTCTCTTAGATACCACGGTGCCCCATAAAAATGTCAAGGTCAATATGGCCCAGACTAAAACTTACTATTTTTCTTCCCACTCCAAAGATACTTCTCAATAATCCTTATTTACATGTATAATTCTATCATCAATATGCTCACCTAAGTCAGAAGGTTTGAAAACCTACTAGTTTTTCTTCTCCACAACTCCTAGTATTTCTCATTGGTTCCCAAGACCAATTGATCTAGCTTTTAAATGACTTAACTCTATCCTTTTCTTCATACCAAGAGCCCATGTTCTTAGTTTTCATTTTTCCCATATTTTGCTTGCATTATTAACATAATTTATATTGTGGAGTAAGGAAGGAATACAAAGGTAACTGAAGAACATGAATTCTTGGAGAAAAAGAACCTATATAAGGAGAATCTCTAATATAATGTTGGAAAAGAGTGTGGTAAATTGGCATCTGATTGTTTGACAAATTTTACAATAAGATGAAATCTAAGGCTACTGATTATTGAAATGTGATATTCCAAAGGTCAGATGATAATTTGGAGGCAACGGTGATGTTCGAATATTCCCAAGGGATTTTCTGTTCTACTGAATACCCGTGCCACTTAATTCTGTCTCAATTTAATTCATTTAAAAAGTATTCATCAATTATATAGCAAAAATTTGTCAGGCATGTATGCAGAGCTGAAGCCATCATCTTACTCCCAGACTAACCTCTGTTTTCCCTGTCTTGCTAAGTGGTACCTGCAGAAGGCCATTCTGTCACTCTAGAAACCTCAAAAATTTCCCTGCTCTCCCATGCTAGATTCTTCACTTTGATTCCCTATCACCCACAGCTTAGTTCAAGGCTTACTATTCATTTTCTTGAGAGCAGTGGTCATATTTTTGTTGATATTGGTTCTTTAGCACTCTGCTTGCCATTTACTATTTTTACGTAAATATTTGTTCATTTGCATTTTAAAATCCTAGACATTGTCATCTATGGTCTGGACTATTCCAATAACCTTCTAACTAGACTTTATACTGATAGCATTTTTCCCAGTTCAACTCGCTCTTTATGTTACCAACACAGTTATCTACCTGAAAATTGAATTGTCTGTTCTTGCCTCGGCTGGTTTTCAATGGCTTCAAGTTCAAAGTTCTTATCCTTCACTGGCTATTCCAGGCCTTTTATAACTGATTCCAGTTTACATTCACAGTCACATTCTTGTCACTTTTCTTTTCTCTCTCTCTCTTTTAAACGGAGTCTTGCTCTGTTGCCCAGGCTGGAGTGCAGTGGCAGGCACAATCTCGGCTCACTACAAGCTCTGCCTCTAGGGTTCACGGCATTCTCCTGACTCAGCCTCCCAAGTAGCTGGGACTACAGGTGCCCGCCACCACGCCCAGCAACTTTTTGTATTTTTAGTAAAGACAGAGTTTCACCATGTTGGCCAGGCTGGTCTCAAACTTCTGACCTCAGGTGATTCACCCGCCTCGGCCTCCCAAAGTGCTGGGAATACAGGCGTGAGCCACCGCACCTAGCCCTTTCTGCATCTTATGCCCCAGTTACTTCTTGCCATTCTGCAAATAAGCTAGGCCTTCCTTCATGTGTTTCTGTACAAGCTGTTCCCTTTGCAAAGATACTGTTTTCCCTTAGTCCACCTGGCAAATTTCTTTGAACTCACAGGTCACCCAGGCTGCTGACCTTTCCTTCACAGGCCTGTGTTGTACCTCTACGGTGTATAACTCACTCTTGCCCATTTGCCTCATACTTTGTGAAATCTGGAAAGCAAGAATTTTTATCTGTTCACTTCAGAATTTTCTGAGTTTTTGTATAGTGAGTGTGTAGTTGTTCCTAGGAAAGATTTATTAAATGAATAATCAATCATAAGATGACATTCTATTTTACGTTATGCACAGATTTTAATATCTTACACAATTATGCATAAGTACATTTTTACAGTTTTGTTTTTTTCTCTAGTCACAGAGATGTTTATGTGAGTTTTACAGAAGAAATAAAGAAACATTGTAATCATGCAAGATTTCAATTGAGATATTTAGTGACCCTGTTACCTAGGCACTCTAGGCTCTGAAAGGAAGAAAAAAGAGAGAAAGAAGAAAGAGGAGGAAGGAAAGAAAAGAGAGAGAAAAGGAGAGATAAAAGAAAGATTAAACAAAAATGGTAGAAAAATGGTAAACTAGCATGGGCATAAATATGAACTGGCTCCAATAAACAAGACCTTTTATCATGAAAGTTCTGAGTTGTTACCTCCTTAGAGGCCATTCCACAGGGACCCAACCCACTTTTTCATCCACAACTTCAACTTTGCTCAACCAATCAGCATAATTAATCATTCTTAGTGAATTTGTTTCAGTAAGTAAACCTACTTCTTTGGTTTCTTTTCTGTTTGTCATTCTCCTCTTTCCTTTGTCAGGACACTTTAACCCTTTATTCATCCTCCTCTATCAGAATCCTACATAAGCACTCAACATGTCACCACCTCCAGAAAGACTTTCCTGACTCTCTCACTGAATGAAAATTTCCTTTTCTCAACACTTTGCACCCCTTTTAAGGCCCTCATCACAATCTTCCCTCTACTGTTGTTATTTGTGAACTTAGCTTATCTCACCTATTAGAGTTTAAGCTTCTTAAGTTCAGGAAAAGTCTCTTATGTCTCTCCTCCCCTCTTTTATAGCAGTGTGTGCTATAATTTTGACATTCAATAAGTATTTCCAACATAAAATGGAAATGGGTCATGGGCTTTGATATAGTTTGGATATTTTCACTACCCAAATATCATGTTGAATTGTAATCCCCAATGTTGGAAGTGGGGCCTGGTGGGAGATAATTGAATCATGGGGCTGGATTTCTCATAAATGGTTCAGCACCATCCCTTTGGTGATGTTCTTGTGATAGTGATTGAATTCTTGAGCGATTTGGTGGTTTAAAAGTGTGTGACATATCACTCTCCATTATCTCTCTCTCTTGCTCCTGCTTCCGCACATGTGATGTACTGGCTTTCTGTCTGCATTGCTCCTCAGAAGTTGAGCAATGTCCATGACGTGCTTGTACAGCCTGCAGAACTGTGAGCCAATTAAACCTCTTTTCTTTACAAATTACTCAGTCTCAGGTATTTCTTTATAGCAATGCAAGAATGGCCTAATACACACCCTGTTTGGCATTAATAAGCGTCTTGGGGCCTGAACTTTCAGATAAATATATGTCTCTGCCTTAATCTGTGCTAAATTTTATGCAATGTCTCTGTCTTATTTTCACTTAGTACTAAAAATCTGTATTTCAGGGCTATTGAAGAATATATTATTAAAACAATAAGAATAAAGTACCAATCTTCAGGCTTCTTAGCCCTGAAACATTATAATATTGAAAGAGGCAATATGTTATTTTGTCAGGAGCACAGACTCTGGATCTAGATCTACTTGGGTCTGATCCTGGCTCTGCCACTTACAGGCTGTGTGACCTAAGTAAGTTCCTTAACTCATCTATTCCTCATGTTTAGTAACTATAAAACAAGAATAATAACAGTACCTATCTTATAGAGTTGATGTGAGAATGAAATGCATGAATGTATGTAAAATACATAGGACAGTATATGGCACATGGTTAGTGTCTAGTAGATTTTAGCTATTGCTTTTCTGTTGTTATTTGCTCTCAGTTGCATATGTCTTCCCCCCCAACCCCCACTCACTCCAAAAGCATGAGGTTCTGAACAGTCAATACCCTATTTTCTCAGTCTTTGTATTTCAAGTGACTTGCACAGTCACAGCGCCTGGTACAGAGTAAACACTGAAAGAGAAGAACCTTGAAGAAAATTCTTCCTTGACCTGGAGGTGAACCTGAACTTGCATACTCCCTGCCATGGGTATCCAGATAACTTTCTTTTCTTGCTCCCATCAACATCATATTTAACCCTGCTGGTTTTCATTTATTTTATAATTCAATCATAATGAATTTTAAAATCCGTTCTAACTTCCAGGGATCTCTAGAGACTTGCTTCCTCAGTCTGACATCACATTCATTTACATTTCTTATTTTTTATTTCCTTGTATGAGGTCTAAGAACTGTTCCAATAAAACACTTTGAAGATTGCATTACACATACTGTGTGCTATTTATTCCTGGCTAGATGTTCAAATTGACAAGCAAGAAATTGTTTATGCCTTGATCAACAATTATAAATGGTAATGCTATATCTGTTATAATAGAAAAAAACTGGACCTGGACTGTTCTTTTGTAACCTTCTAAGGTAATAGTTGAAATGGAAAATATTCGTACAAAAAACAGCCAATTCAAGTTTAGGGAACTGTTAGAGGCCATCCAGCTTTATCACTTTCCCAAGATGGTAAGTTCTTCTGTATCCCCCATGGTAAATCCTCGTCTGTCTTCTGCTTGGATTGTCCCAGGAAGAGTGAACGCATTAGTTTTAAAGTTCTCTTCTGCCTTTGGTGGGCAAATTTACTTGGTAGGCAATTGTTTCTTACAGTACTCTCAAAAACAACATAGGGTAGAAAAAAATCACCATCTTCCATGATGGCCTTCAAACATTTGAAAACAGGTATTTTATTTCTTGACATGTTATATATCAATAGATTGTACTAATGGAGCTCAAGAACTTTTAGACCTGGATGGCACATAAACAGTATTTAATCCTATCATTTTGCAGATAAGGAAATAAAAAATGAGAGGCTCAGTAAATTGCCCAATGTTGCTCACTTGTTCATTCAGTTATTGGGTACTCAGCAACTGGCTTAAGAAATTTACGAATGAAAGTTCATTATAACATATACAATTTTATAATTTATTATAAAGAATAAACTATGGACACATTTATAATACTGTTAATATAATAATAATATAATCATAAATAATGTTGAAGACGTTGGTGAGCCACAGCTAATCCATTCTCCTCCCTCCATCCCCAGAGGCTACTGGTAATCTATGTATGTTATTTAACATTCAAACATATTGTATCAGTTAGTGTTCCAGCAGGAAAGCAGAACCACTCTGAGTGATATGGAATAAGGGATGTGTGATGGAGATTAGGTTTTATATGATTGTAGAAGCTGTTGAAGAAGTGGAACACTGTTGCCTCTGCCTCTGGTCATGGGCCTGAAATTACTACAGTTTAGTAAGGTCAGTAGTGCAGAAGACAAGATAGACATGGGGTGGGGCAGAGTGAGGATAAAATGGAATATACATCAGTATTTCACTACCTCTGACCTCGATGATGAAGGTAATATAAAAGAAGCTGGGTACCCTTTGCCATGGAGCAGCACACACACTTGGCATTGGACTCAGAGAAGCTGAAGGAGGAGCCATGGACCTGGAAAAGCTGTGCACCTAGAGAAGCTGCAGGCCTGGAGAAGCTGCGGGCCAGGCTGCTGCTCTATGCCAACAAGGCCAGCAACAGTCACAACAATGTGAATGAGATGTAGTGGCTTCTGACTTACACTGACCTTTGGAGCAAAATGTCTGTTTCTTCTCTTTTGCCTTTCAAAGAATTTGGAAGATCACCTGCCAACAACCGTGATTTAGTACATGTATATGCATCCATAAACAATATGTGAAGTTGTTTTTCATGTTTTCAAGCTTTCCATTAATGGCATCATCTAGCTGTTCTACTGTAACGTTTTCCCCTTTCATGTTATGTTTGTGAAGTTTAACTATGTTGATAATTATTGTTGTTATTTGTGTTTTGTTTTATTTTGCATAGTATTGCATTGAAGAATTTGACACAGTTTCTCTACTCTCCTTGATCAATATTTAGATTGTTCACAAATTTTCAATAGTCAATCAATGTCGCAACAGTTTTGGACATGTCTTTTGGAGCACTTAGGTGAGATTTCTCCAATCTATAGAATTAAAAATACCTTATTTGATCATAGATTCAGTTTTACTAGTTATTGCCAGTTTACTTCTGAAAATTGTTAACACTTTCACCAGCAGTGTTTGACACTGGTGCTTCTCAATGGAGGTGGGGGGAGATTTTGCCCTCTAGGTGACTTTTGGTAATGTGTAGAGATATTTTTAGTTGTCACAACCAGTGGGGGTGGGGTCGTTCTATTGGCATCTAGTGGGCAAAGGCAAGGTATATACTGCTAAACATCCTTTTCTTTCTTTTTAAATTTATAGATAGCAATCATATAAACATAAGTTTACATTTCCAGAGATGTTCATATAATGAATATGAATGAATCTTGGAACCAACCTCCCTAAGTTAGCTCCACTATATACAAACCGCTTGGTTATTAGCAACCCAGAAAGGTTATAATGTGTATTCACCAGGCAAAGCACATTTGCAAGCCTCAAGAGATCTGTGCATGTACTCTTGTCAGGGAGAATTTGAAATGTAGCTGTTGTAAAATCTCATTGATTACTGATGAAATAGCTATTAGAAAATCACCTGTGGCGGCCGGGCGCGGTGGCTCAAGCCTGTAATCCCAGCACTTTGGGAGGCCGAGACAGGCGGATCACGAGGTCAGGAGATTGAGACCATCCTGGCTAACACGGTGAAACCCCGTCTCTACTAAAAAATACAAAAAACTAGCCGGGCGAGGTGGTGGGCGCCTGTAGTCCCAGCTACTCGGGAGGCTGAGGCAGGAGAATGGCGTGAACCCGGGAGGCGGAGCTTGCAGTGAGCTGAGATCCGGCCACTGCACTCCAGCCCAGGCGGCAGAAAAAAAAAAAAAAAAAAAAATCACCTGTGGCTTGCATTGTATTTCTATTGGATAGTGCTCATCTAGGTAATGGAAGCAAAACAAGTAGCAGTTTAATAAAGAGTTAATAAAATGTTCCCAACAGACTACTTGCTAGCAAGGTAACAGATAAAAAATCTAGTGGGAAATTATTTTATGATCATGTCCACGGTAAATGAGAAACTGCATTCTAAAAATCTTGGTAATTACCATTTGCTAAACATCCTACAATGTGTGGGACATCCACCACAGTACAGAATTATCTGGCCCCCAGTGACAAGTGTCCAGCTTGGGAAACACTGCTTTACCTCCTTGCAATGGGCACTGTCATTGTTTTATAGTTTGGTGAATCTGATGAGTGTGAAAGAGTGTCTCATTGCTTAAATTGTTCATTTCATTGAAGTTTAAAGTGTTTTTCAAATGTTTATATTAGCAATTCATATTTTCTTATGTATTTTCTGCTCATATCTTTTGACGACTTTTCTATTGATTATTTTTTTTTGATTGTGTGTGTGTGTGTGTGTGTGTATGTGTGAGTTCTTTATATATTTTAAATTCTCAATTTTTTTGATACATGCATTAAATGTATCTTTTCCCAGTCTTGGGCTTGTCTTTTTATTTATGCTTTTGTTTTCTATTTTTTTGAAAATGTATTTTAAATTTTGTTGTGACAAATCAACTCATCCATGTAGCTGGTGATTTCTTGTGTCTCATATTTACAATTTATAAAGCCATTTTCTTTCTAAAATTTCTTAAGTAGTGCCTGTTATTACTTCATTTTCACACAGCTTTGAAGAACTACCTGAGATTTGGTAATTTATAAAGAAAAGAGGTTTAATTGAATCACAGTTCTGCATGGCTTGGGAGGCCTCAGGAAATTTGTAATCATGGTGGAAGGTGAAAGGGAAGCAAAGTACGTCTTACATGGTGGCAGGAGGGGAGGCGGGTAGTGGCACACATTAAAACCATCAGCTCTTGTGAGAACTCACTCACTGTCACAAGAACAGCAGGAAGAAATACAACCCCATGATCCAATTATCTCCCACCAGGCCCCTCTTCCAACATGTGGGGATTACAATTAGAAATGAGATTTGAGTGGAGATGCAGAGCCAAACCATATCAGTGCCTCTCATATTTTAGTTTTTCATCAACCTGAAATGTATTTTTTTGTAGGTAATAAAGTAGAAATTGGATTTTTAAGATATGAATAATAAAATGTCTTGAGAACAAATTTTTGGTTATTTTCTTCCTTTTTGAAATTTTCATTTCCATTTGTTCCCTTGACAGCCCTTTTTCTCATTATTATTTTAAAAATATTTCTCTGTTGTGTCTGTTTCCATCTGTTTGAAAGAGTGTTTCTTTTGCTCTTCCTTTAAATTTTTGCAATTTCTGTGGTTTACTCTTACTCCTTCTTTCTCTCCTTATATGCTCATTCTGGATAATGATTTACATCTCTAATCCAGCTCTGTGTTTTGAAAGCCATTCCTACTTGTGCCCCCTAGATATTTCTACCTCAGTGGCCACAGATACCCTACAAACCACATTTGTAAAACTAAATTCATAATTTTTTCCTCTGCTCCTCTTCCTATTTTCCCATTTTTATGTCTGTTCCATTGATCATCCAGTCATCCAACATTGGGTTCATACTGGAACCATAGAAGATCCTCAATCCAAACTCATAGAACATTTATCCTATCATATCATTGACTGGCTATCAAAGAGTTAGATCCCAGTCTTAGAATTGTGCATGCCCTTTCTCCTAGATTATTTAGGTTGCTCTTCGTGTTTTGTGTTTTGGTCAAAAGCCCCAAAATGAAGAGCTCCAATCATTTGCCACTTAAGCAAGAGATTCTTTCTATCACCGACAAAAGGATTTATTTCTAAGTGGTACCGTACGAGTCAGCTGAAGGAAAGGTTCCAGTACATCAACAGTTAGGGCCCCATCCAGCACTGCCTATTCTCTGAATTCTGTGTAGTTGTTCTGCATGCAGCATTTAACATCTGCAGGTCATCCAAGGTTGGGGCTCACTAGCAGAGGTGACCTACAGATCTCTTCCCTCATCCTGTTGACTCCAATCAATTTCTTTGTGTGGCTCAATTTTATATACTGTATTCGACTGTGGCTTAGACTAAAAATGGCACCATGCTAGTTTCAACATTTGAAACATTTGCTCCATTAACCACTCATAAATGGAGCATGAGTGGTGAAAAATGAGAACATAGTGCTTACATTGTCCTGAAGGTCGAATGAGATGATTATGAAGCACTTTGTTCACTGAGAGGCACATGGTGAGTATTTAACAAATTGTTGCAAATATTATCATTATTATTGCACCTGAAAACTGTTACTGCTTTTGATTGTGTATCTTACCACCAAACTAATATACCTTTCTAAGGTAAACTCTGTGGCTTATTCAGTCCTGTATCCCGGAAGGCCTAGCTTAGAGCCTGACCAATGGAAGGTATTCAATAGTTGGGGATTTAAATGAATTATAAGTATCAGTGCCTTATTGAAAATGAGTTTATAAGACACTTTCCTGGGAGCAGTTTTTAGTAGAAGGAGAGGAGATGGATGAGGAGACCGGGTACATGAGAATGAAGGGGGCACCACCGTTGGGAGAAAAATAGCCAAATGTCTACCATATTGTGTGCATGAACTCTGAGATATTAGATCTTAAGATGCTTTTGATTTATTCTGTACACAGTAGTGGTAGAGCTTGCTAACCATTTGGAAAAATAGACTATATCCCTATCAAACATCATATACTAAAATGAATTCCAAATAGATTAAATGTGTAAATGGAAAAAATACAACTATCAAATTTTAAAGGAAAATAGGGAGGGATGAATGTGTGACCTTGAAGCAACATTTTTTTTTTTTTTTTTTTTTTGAGACGGAGTCTCGCTCTGTTGCCCAGGCTGGAGTGCAGTGGCTCAATCTCGGCTCACTGCAAGCTCCGCCTCCCGGGTTCAGGCCATTCTCCTGCCTCTCTCTGGAGTAGCTGGGACTACAGGCGCCCGCCACCACACCTGGCTAATTTTTTGTATTTTTAGTAAAGACGGGGTTTCACCATGTTCGCCAGGATGGTCTTGATCTCTCGGCCTGCTGATCCGGCCGCCTCGGCCTCCCAAAGTGCTGGGATTATAGGCGTGAGCCACCGCGCCTGGCCTGTAGCAACATTTTCTAAGCATGCCACCCAAAAAAGGGAATTGATGAAAGACATGCTCTTAGAAAAATAAGAAAAAACCTGCCCTATTTAAAAATATTAATGAACGAAGAGAAAAACAACTTGTAATGCTATTTGCAAAGTATGTGACTAGGTGTTAATATTCTTCTTTTTTTCTTCTCTCTTTACTAGGTGTTAATATTCTTAACATGTGAGATATTTCAGTAAATTAGGATGAAAAATATCGAGAAACCAATCAAAAAATGGATCAAGAGCATGAATATCCATTTCAAAAAAGGACAAATCACCAATACAAATATGAAAAAAGTTACAATCAATAATTTAAAATTGTCAATTAAAATATAATTTTTCCTTTTTAAGTTGACAAACATTAAAAAAATCACCAGCGATTTTCCATTTCCAGGGTGCACACTTTGTTATAAAGTGAGTAGGCTCTGGAGATCTCATGTACAGCATGGTGGCTATAGTTAATAGTAATGTATTGTCTGCTTGAAATTTGCTAAAATAGTATATCTTAAGTATTCTTACCACAATACAAATAATGTAACTATATGAGGTGATAGATATGTTAATTAGCTTGATTGTGGTAATCATTTCACAGTGTATACGTATATCAAACCATCATGCTGTACACTTATATACATACAACTTTTATTTGGCAATTATATTTCCATACATCTGGGGGAAAGATCACCAGTGCTGATAAAATTTTGGAAGCGACACCTCTATATACCACAGGTTATACATGGGTACCATCTTTCTGGAAAGCAATTTGACAATATTCATCAAAAACCAAAAATGTGTACTTACCCTTTGTCCCAGGAATTTCAGTTCAAGGAATTTATAATTTGTACCCAAAGTTTTAACTGTAAGAACCTTAATCAAAGTGTGGTTTGTAAGTGGAATTACAATTCTATTTCCCAAATGACTGGTGGTCATGATGCCATTTGTATTTTAGTTACCTTGAGTCTTACTAAGGTCACTGGGAATCATTACAAGATATTTTGGTCTTATACATCAGCACCAAGAGCTTGGATAATTTGAGTCTTCCCCTGAGATACACCTAAGTTTATTGAAAGTAAACATGTTTCTGAGCCTACAAGTCTCAGACTGCAGATGCTAAAATATGGCAAATTTTCTCATTTAATAGATTCCACTTAGACCTCTTAGGAGACAGCCAGATTCCCCCAGATGACAGATTCCTCTACTTCTCCATCTTGGCAGCGAGGATAAAATGTTTCTTGGGAGGCCGAGACGGGCAGATCTTGAGGTCAGGAGATCGAGACCATCCTGGCTAACATGGTGAAACCCAGTCTCTACTAAAAAAAATACAAAAAACTAGCCGGGCGAGGTGGCGGGCGCCTGTAGTCCCAGCTACTCGGGAGGCTG
>NW_012115132.1:2557142-2624508 GCF_000951035.1 Colobus angolensis palliatus
TGAATCTGGGTGCTCCTGTATTGGGTGCATATATAATTAGGGTACTTAGCTCTTCTTGCTGCATTGATCCCTTTATCATTATGTAATGCCCTTCTTTGTCTCTTTTGATCTTTGTTGGTTTAAAGTCTGTTTTATCAGAGACTAGAATTGCAACCCCTGCTTTTTTTGATTTCAATTTGCTTGGTAGATCTTCCCCCATCTCTTTATTTTGAGCGTATGTGTGTCTCTGCATGTGAGATCGGTCTCCTGAATACAGCACACTGATGGGTCTTGACTCTTTATCCAATTTGCCAGTCTGTGTCTTTTAATTGGGGCATTTATCCCGTTTACATTTAAGGTTAAAATTGTTATGTGTGAATTTGATCCTGTCATTATGATGCTAGCTGGTAATTTGGCCCGTTACTTGATGCAGTTTCTTCTTAGTGTCAATGTTCTTTACAATTTGGTATGTTTTTGCAGTGGCTGGTACTGGTTGTTCCTTTCCATATTTAGTGCTTCCTTCAGGAGTTCTTGTAAGGCAGGCCTGGTGGTGACAAAACCTCTCGACATTTGCTTTGTCTGTAAAGGATTTTATTTGTCCTTCACTTATGAAGCTCAGTTTGGCTGGTATGAAATTCTGGGTTGAAAATTCTTTCCTTTAAGAATGTTGAATATTGGCAGCTACTGTCTTCTGGCTTGTAGGGTTTCTGCAGAGAGATCTGCTGTTAGTCTGATGGGCTTCCTTTGTGGGTAACCCAACCTTTCTCTCTGGCTGCCCTTAACATTTTTTCCTTCATTTCAACCTTGGTGAATCTGATAATTATGTATCTTGGGGTTGCTCTTCCCGAGGAGTATGTTTGTGGTGTTCTCTATATTTCCTGAATTTGAATGTTGGCCTGTCTTGCTAGGTTGGGGAAGTTCTCCTGGATAATATTCTGAAGAGTGTTTTCTAACTTGGTTCCATTCTCCCCGTCACTTTCAGGTACACCAGTCAAAGTAGATTTGCTCTTTTCACATAGTTCCATATTTCTTGGAGGCTTTGTTCTTTTCTTTTCACTCTTTTTTCTCTAATCATGTCTTCTCTCTTTTTTTCATTAATTTGATCTTCAATCACTGATATCTTTTCTTCCACTTGACTGATTAACATATATAAGCTATTGAAACTTCTACATGCTTCACAAAGTTCTCGTGCTGTGTTTTTCAGCTCCATCAGGTCATTTATGTTCTTTTCTACACTGGTTATTCTAGTTAGCAATTCCTGTAACCATTTTTCAAGGTTCTTAGCTTCCTGGCATTGGGTTAGAACATGCTCCTTTGCTCAGAGGAATTTGTTATTACCCACCATCTGAAGCCTACTTCTGTCAATTCGTCAAACTCATTCTCTGTCCGTTTTTGTTCCCTTGCTGGTGAGGAATTGTAGTCCTTTGGAGGAGAAGAGGCATTCTGGTTTTGGAATTTTCAGGCTTTTTGTGCTAGTTTCTTTCCATCTTTGTGGATTTATCTACCTTTGATCTTTGATGTTGGTGACCTTCGAATGGGTTCTTTGAGTGGACATGCTATTCCTTTCTGTTCTGTTAGTTTTCCTTCTGATAGTCTGGTCCCTGTACTGCTGGTCTGCTGGAGTTTGCTGGAGGTCTACTCCCAGCCCTCTTTGCCTGGGTATTACCAGTGGAGGCTTCAAAACAGCAAAGATTGTTGCCTGATCTTTCCTCTGGAAGCTTCTTCCAAGAGGGGCACCTTCCAGATGCCAGCCAGAGCTCTCCTATATGAGGTATCTGTCGGCCCTACTGGGGGATGTTTCCCAGGCAGGATACACGGGGGTTAGGGACCCACTTGAGGAGGCAGTCTGACCCTTAGCAGAGCTTAAACACTGTGCTGGGAGATTCGCTGCTCTCTTCACAGCTGTCAGGCAGGGATGTTTAAGTCTGCTGAAGCTGCACCCACAGCTGCCCCTTTCCCCAAGTGATCTGTCCCAGGGATATAGGGGTTTTATTTATAAGTCCCTGACTGGGGCTACTTCCTTTTTTTCAGAGATGCCCTGCCCAGAGAAGAGAAATCTGGCAGTCTGGCCACAGTAGCCTTGCTGAGCTGTAGTGGGCTCTGCCCAGTTCCAACTTCCCAGTGGCTTTGTTTACACTGTGAGTGTAAAACCACCTACTCAAGCCTCAGCAATGGCAGACGCCCCTTCCCACACTAAGCTCGAGCGTCCCTCTGGTGAATCTCAGACTGTTGCTGTGCTGGCAGCGATAATTTCAAGCCAGTGGATCTTAGTTTGCTGGGCTCCATAGGGGTGGGACCTACCGAGCCAGCTACTTGGCTCCCTGACTTCATCTCTCTCTCTATATATAGGTGTATGTGTGTGTATATGTGTGTGTGTGTGTGTGTGTGTGTATATATTTTTTAGCCAGTTTCACTCTTGTTGCCCAGGCTGAAGTGCAATGGCACAATCTCAGCTCACCACAACCTCTGCCTCCTGGGTTCAAGTAATTCTTCTGCCTCAGCCTCCCAAGTAGCTGAGATTACAGGCGTGTGCCACCACACCTAGCTAATTTTTTGTATTTTTAGTAGAGATGGGGTTTCTCCATGTTGGCTAGGCTGGTCTCGAACTCCCGACATCAGGTGATCTGCCTACCTTGGCCTCCGCAAGTGCTGAGATTACAGGAATGAGCCACTGTGCCCGGCTATATATATATTTAATTATTATTATTTTTTGGGACAGAGTCTCGCTCTGTCACTCAGGCTGGAGTGCAGTGGCCCTATCTCTGCTCACTGCAACCTCCACCTCCTGGGTTCCAGCGCTTCTCCTGCCTCAGCCTCCCGAGTAGCTGGGACTACAGGCATGCACCCCCACAGCCGGCTAATTTTTGTATTTTTAGTAGAGATAGGGTTTCGACATGTTGGCTAGGCTAGTCTCAAACTCCTGACCTCAGGTGATCCACCTGCCTTGGTCTTTCAAAGTGTTAACAACATATTTAACAGGCCAATTCCAAATTATATGCCACCAGTTTTCAAGCTCTGCTTTGATCTCTTCTCTACTCCTAGCTATTATATTTCTGAGAAAACCTAAATACAGAGAGGTTAGAGGATATACTAAAAGTCACATAGCAAATTAGTGACAAAGCTGGAATAGAAGGTAAGTGTATTGGCACTCAGAATAGATTCATTTCCTTTGTTATACTAATTTCCTATTGCTGCTCATAGAGCCTTAAAAAATACAACTTTATTTCTTACATTTCTGGAGGTCCGAAGTCCAAAATGGGTCTTAAGAGGCTAATATCAAGGTTCTGGTTGGGCTGGATGCTCCTAAGGGGGCTATAGAGAATCCATTCCTTGCTTCTTCCAGCTTCCAGAGGCTTCCAGCATTCTTCAGCTCATAGGCATTTCATTCCAATCACTGCTTCTGTTATCATATCACCTTTTACTGTCTTTATCCTCCTGCCTCCCTCTTATTAGGGCCATGGTGATTATATTGGGTCCATCTAAATAACGCAAGATAATCTTGCTAACTCATGATTCTTAATAATGCCTGCAAAGTCCTTTTTGCCCTATAAGGTAGCATATTCACAGGTTCCAGGGATTAGGATGTAGATGGGGGCGGGTGTGTGTGGGAAATTATTCACCCCACCACACTACGCTAAATATCATTGACTAAAACTTAGATTTCTCATATTCCTCTGCTGTGGATAACACTAATACCCGATCAATGAAGAAAAGCACACTAGACAGCAACTTGCTCCGGCAGTTTGCCTAGCATTTGGGTAGACCCACCATCACAGCACATCCCATTTGTTTTCTGTAACTTAAACAGAAGTCAGACTTCCAAAACATTGGTTCTGAATTTTAAAAAAATCTATTAAGTAACCATAAATATTTATTTTTCTGCCTTCTTCCTTCCCATCCCTCAGCTTTATGGTGTGTTGAGTATTATTTTATACTCAAAACTATTTTCCTTTTTGGTAAGTATTAAATTTGAAGGTTGAAACAAGGGAAAACACCTCATCAAGAAGTAATGGGTTTACCTTGTAGTCGGGGTAAAAAAATTCTCTCAGAATCAGACTTGCAGTCGTCTCCATCCTTCTTAATCGATTTTACACTTCTACTTTACTTACAGACACAAAAATACTTGATCACAAAACAGAAATGAGAAATCACAATGAGAATCACGCCTTCAAGTTTTTGAGTGAATCAGCATAAAGTTGTTCCGTGGATGTTTTAGCCATTTTTAAGAGGCAATGAAATTCAGTGGAAAAAGCTCAGTCAAATCACTGTTGTATTCTGCCTGTGGTTCCCACCTACATGTTGGGGAGAGCCCCGTTTACCCTGATCTGACCATGTAATTTAAAAATCTGAAATGTGTAGGCTAATGTGCACTTATAAATTTAGATGACATTCATGTTTTTCTTTTGCATGTGCTGAGGGTTAGGAGTTCAACTTTATGCACCCATAAAATTGAAGTTTTGTGGTCATGTTCTCTTCACTGTCAGCATTTGGTTAATCTCTCATTCACTGAATATCTGACAAGTATCTATTCCTTCAATAAATACTCATCAAAATGGTCTGCTTTGTGCTCCAAAAGGTTAAATTAGAAATCTATATGCAACTTAATTATAAAATTTAGAAAAGTGCATAAAACTGGACATGGAGCAAACTGTCAGCATAAATCCTGAAAGACAAATTTGGAAAAAGTAGTGTAAATGATTGGCAGAAAGGAGACAGGAGGATGGGAAAGCTATAGGGAGTCTAAGACTTTCATCGAATTGTTTTGTATTGTTTCCACTGTATTTGCTACAATAAGGGAAAATCAGCACAGGTAACCATTTCAAATAATTTATATTTATGTTCAGATTAATAATATTAATGCAAATATTCAATATAAAATTAATTCAGCCTAAGTCAAACTTTCCTATAATACACATATGCGTACATATATATTATTTTAGGGTAGGAGTAAAAGGCCTCAGTGCTTAAAGCTCCAGATGGATGAGTGTGATGGTTAATGAATAGTCCTGTAGATGTGGAAGGGCTCTCATTCTCTCTCTAGTGGCTGGCTAGACTGACACTCTGGGTATGACCAAGGATGTGAGAGATATAGTTGCTTTGACATCCAGAGCTTCTGGCCAGAGGTTAAACATTCATGTGTTAAGAGAGCATAGGAATGCATGCTTAGGATTTCTATATTTTATCATAGGGAATTTCATTTCTGTGATTGGTTGTCCCAGGGTTGTTGCTATTCATGCCTTTCCTAGAAGAGGCTCTACGCAAGGTAGCTAAACTCATGTGTTGATCCAGGTAAGATTAGTGAACCTATTGACTTTGATATTTCCTACCTATCTGGCCAGCTAATTTTACCGATATGCAAATTAGTCAATGCTCAAGTGTTGGTGCAGAGAGGATGTGTGGACAGAAATGGACCTTATGAGTCATAATTCACATAGCTGTATGCTCTATGGAGGGCACTCTAGGCAGCTGGAAAGGTGAAATCAAATACCTAGAACTGAGATGGATGAGTTCTGTAGACCTGCCTGAAGGAGCAACTATCTTATTGGAATAGAGCCAGAAAAGAGGTTGGTGATGGAATACCTGGATGAAACACTTTGATGTGACCCATTTACTCTGTTGCACCTACACCTTTTGTTCTAATAGCCAGTGAGGGCAATTAATACCCAGAAGAGTGGGATGCCGAGGGTTAGGTGGGACAGAAGAACCTCAAAGTAGCACACAGTAGGACCACATCTTTGAATTCTCTTATTTCATCATTACAACTCATCTGAAGTTTTTGTTCTGCTCATTTTTAAGTACATTTCAATTTGATTCTACCATCAGGATAATGTTTCAAATTACTTAGCACCCATAATCATTGTCATCTCAGGAGTATATATTTTTAAAGCTTTGAGGCAAATAGCTTAGCAAGTAAACATGCAGACTATGATCAGTTGGACTTCCAGTTAAAACCTCAGCATTCCCACTTATTAGTTTTGTGGCATAGAATAAATTATTTAATCTCTCTAAGCCTCAGTTTCCTCATTGGTAAAATGAGGACGATTATGATAGTACCTACCTCATAGGAGTATTGGGAGGATTAAAGAAGAAGAGGCACTTAGAGGACTAAAAAATCTATGTTTTGTATGTAGTCAATGCTCAATAACTGTTCTGTTAATTATTTGTTATTATTATTATCCTAAGGTTTACCATACTCTCTGACTTTGTATTGTAGTTAAAGAATAAAGGCAACTAGAATGTATTAAAACTGAAATATCAACCCTACAATAACCAGGCAAAACCCCCACCTTTTCCAAATCACCTATAGAGATAATAATGCCACACACACTCTCAATGGTGCCACAGGACATTGTGTCAGCTGATGGGGAAAATGTGGCTTCAGGTCTCTCTCGTTCCTGCTGAGAGATGGACTAAGGAACTCCTCAGGATCTGTAGGGAATTTCTCTATGGAAAAGCATAAATCTCCTATAGCAGAACATCAAGAGCTGGGGTGAAAAGCAAGCTTCAGCTTTTAAGCAAAGCTCAGAGGTTCTTAACAAGCCTGGGTAGACTGTGTGCCATTAGCCTGGGACTTCAAAATGACCACTGTGGGGTCTTGGATTCCACCCAAATGTGGCTAGCTTTTTCAAACACTGTCCCACACCATGAGGATGAAATGACCACTCGCCCACCTCTCCACTTCGGACCCTTCTTATACTTCACGTGAGGCCCAAGCCTGGATTAACCCACTTATCTTCAATATAACACTCAAAATAACTGTGAAGCCTGTATAAGGAAATTATAACAATGATCATTTTGAACTGTAGTTGCATATTTACTTGTCAGCATTGCAGGGGGACCAAGTTTTCTGAGGACAGTGATTAGCATCTTCTCTATTTCGGTGTCTCCAGGATATAACACAATGCTCAGCATGTAGTCATTACTGAAAACATATTCATTAAATATAAAAATGAATGAAAGACTGCGATACTTCATTTTAAGTCAACCAGTCTCTAGAGTGGCCCCTGGCACAGGTAAGGATGATGTTAAGTAACTTTAGTGCCCCCAATTTAAGCAGAGAGTGGAATATTTTAGAACAAAAGGTTTTCATTCTTCTTGGATATTTGGGTATATGTCTGACTACCATTGGCAGTGAAGGATAGATTTCAGAGGTCATGAAAGCTTTCTCTAATATGTTTCAGGAACATCCAGAAATCTTAGCCTTGTGGGTGCCTGGAGCATGTACTGAGGCTACCTATTGGGTAATTGATCCCCATGACATCCAGACTTTCCTTGCCTGAGGCAACAGCTTGAGAAGGCCAGAGCAAAACATGGAAAGGAAATTGACGTTCTCAGGAGTGATGTGGATTTTGAGAAGAGGAGAAGATTCTTTAAGGAGGTCACCTTATGAAGAAGGAATATAAAAAAATATAAATGGGAGAGAAGGAAATAAGATGAATTAGTGTTTTGGTGCAAAGATTTATTTAATGTGTAGAAAATAGAAACATAGAAGGCTAGAGCTGTTTGAAAGCTTTGAGAAGATTTTATTCTGAATTGTTCATTCTATAAAGCAGGGGACCATGGCCAGGGTGTTGAAGCGGCTTGTCCAGAGTGATACAGGGAATTAGTGGTGGAGCCAGGATTGTAAACTAGGGTGCCTGGTTTCTAGCCCCTTCTCTTTCCACTCTCTGAGCTGGCTGCCTAGCCCTGGTGCAGAAGGAGAAACCACTACTGGGGTTATTTGGAAGAGCATTTGTCATCTGGCTGCCACACTCCTGGGAGAGCCAGACCACTTGAAGGTGGAAAAAGAGGATGGAAATGCAAAATACTAAGATGGAACTGCAGATTTCATATGGAAAACATGAACCATCTATGGTTTGAAATATTAAAAATAGGTTAGATTCAATTTAAATTCTATTGGACACTGACTTTAAGGCTATAAACAAGACGTCTGGAAAAATTTATACAGCTATCTCCCTTTTTCCTGCATTAAGCAAATTGAAAGGACTGTCCCTATCCTCTAGCAACTTATTTAAAGGTTGAAAACATTAACCTTAATAAAGAAAAGGGTATAAAGCACAGAACAAAGATGACTCTTATTGTCTCTGGTCTTTCCCCCGTGACAGGGAACAAACGGCCCTGGGCTAGAAATGAAAGAACTGTATTCTAGTCCTGTTTAAGCCATGACTTTGTTCGATTCACCAATATCACTCTGGAGTTCAGCTTATTTATCTGTAAAGTGAAGGGATTAGGCTAGATGTCACTAACAATCTCGTTCAAATTTAACATTCTAAGATATACTTTCTTAGTCTGCCTGAGCTGCTGTAACAAAATATAGATGATCCTTGACTTACTATGGCCTGACCTGGGATTTTTTGACTTAACAATAGTACCGAGGTAATAGATATTCAGTAGAAACTGTACTTTGAGTTCTGTTTCTTACTTTCAGTATAGTATTCAATGAATTACATGAGACAGTCAACACTTCATTATAAAATAGGCTTTGCGTAAGATGAGTTTGCCCAATTGCGCTAGCCTAAGCTATGATGTTTGGTAGGCTAGGTGTATTAAATACATTTCAACTTGCCATATTTTCAGCTTATGATGGTTTTATTGTGATGTAACCTGTCCAGAGAAGCCTGTTGTAAGCCGAGAAACATCTGTGTTACAGACTGTGTGGCCTAAACAACAGAAATTTATTTCCCACCGTTCTGGAGGCTTGGAAGTCCAACATTAAGGTGCCAGTTTTGGTTTCTGGCAAAGGTCCTCTTCCTGGTTTGTAAATGAGTTCCTTTTATTTATTTATTTTTCTAACTTTAATTTTAGATTCAGGTTTACATGTGCAGGTTTGTTAAATAGGTAAATTGCATGTCTCAGGGGTTTTGGGGTACAGATTATTTCATGATTCAGGTGATCAGCATAGTACCCGATAGGTAGTTTTTCAATGCTCACCCTCTTCCCACCCTCCACTTGCAAGTAGGCCTTCTTGCCTGTTATTCCCTTCTTTGTGGACACAATGTTTAGTTCCCGTTTATAAGTGAGAACATAGAGTATTTGGCTTTCTGTTCCTGTGTTAGTTTGCTTAGGATAATAGCCTTCAGCTCCATCCATGTTGCTGCAAAGGACATGATTCTGGATGTATAGTATTCCATGGTGTATATGTACATTTTCTTTATCATGTCTGTATCCTTATATAGTGGAAAGAGAGATAATCTCTCTGTTGTATCTTCATAAGGGCTCTGATCCCATCAGGAAAGCTCTCCCTTCATGACCTAATTACCTCCTAAAGTTCCCACCTCCAAATACGATCACATCGATGATTGGGGTTTCAACATAGGAATTTATGGGAGGGGAGGCACAGATACTTAGTCCATAGCACCTTTTGCGTGTTTGGTTTTTGTTGAAATTGAGCACATGTGTTCATTTCTTCACTCCCAATTTTTGTCCATTACAGTGTAAGGAGTTGTGTGTACTATAGTGAAGAAGAAAGACCTCTGTGACTCCATCGAGCTTACATTCTAGTCAGAGAGACAAGCAGTAAACAGGAAACAGTAAGTAGATAACTTCTAGATGTAACTGTATTTATATATCTATTTAAGCCTTATGTATCATAAGTAATTAATATAACTAGTAATAGAAGCTAAGCTGGGTTAGAGAATAAATGTCAGGGGTGGAAATCTATGAATCAGGTTTACAGACGGCATCAACAAGCATCTAAGTGGTCATAGGAAGAATATTTCTAGTAGAGAAAAAGGCATGTGCAAAGTCCCTGAGATCAGAAAGAGCTTACTGTGGTTGAGGACCTGATAGAAAGTGGTTGTGGCTGGGAGCCAGTGATCAAAGGAAAAGGAGGCATGGAATGAAAACAAAAGGCAAGTCGTGCAGCTTCTTGCAGGCCATGCTAGTGCAATGGGAAGCCACAGGAGGCTGTAAAATGATTTAATTCATGCATAAAAAATTACTTTCAAATTCTGTGTAGACAGAATGGATTGGAGGAGCTAAGATGTAGAAGGGAGACTGAAAAGGGGTAGTTGTAGCAATTTAGTTAAGAGAGAAGGTGACTTGGATGAGAACTGCACAGCAATAATGAAGAGGATGAAATAGATTTATTAACATGTAGTGGGTGGGGGAAAAGAGAAATCAAGGTCAAGGATGATTTGAGTATCAGGGTAGATGGTGGTGCCATTAACGTGGAGGCAGAAGGCTGGAGGAAAAAGAAGATTCAGGTAGAGTCAGAAATCAGCAGTTCTGTTTGTCCTTGTCAACTTTGAGCAGCCTCTTACACACGTACATGAACATACCAAGTAGGCAATTGGTTACTTGAGTCTGAAGATCATAATAATGGCCTGGGCTGAAGCAATACACGTTTTCAGAATTGCCAGAACATAGATTAGAATCAAAGACACGAGAGTACTTAGAGAAAGAGTGAAAGGAAGAATGCCGAGGAATTGTGGCATAAGCAGAGAAGTCCACTGCAAAGGCTGAGGGGTGGTGCATGCCGTAGGAGGACTAGAAGTCACATAAGCAATAAGAGGTGTGGCAAGAAAGAAGGAGTCAGTGTTGCAGAACTTTTTCCTTAGTTCAGTTAAAACCGAGTTCTTGTCACAGGACCAGGAAAGATTAGGCTCACGGACACACGGAACGGTGAGGAGTAGAATTTATTGGGCAAAAAGGAAAAAGGAAAAACAGCTCTCAGCAAAGCGAGGAGTCTTACCAACAGTCTCCTGCCTCACAGATTGGACCCCAGGCCACCACACAGAAACTAGAGGCCAGGCTCCTCCCCACTAGCACGGACTTGCTGTGGCTCCACCCCCTTCTCCCAGTGCGCGGGTGGGCATGGTCAGAATCAGTCGGGAAAGGGCGGGCTTCATCTGGACCCGCAGTCTGGTTTTTCAGCCTTCAGGCTGTTTTAGTCTTGAAGGTGGTATTTCGCTGGGGACCCTTGGCTGTCTCCTGTGTATACCATCAACTGGATTAAAAACTGTTGGCAAGTTGAATAAAATGTAGACCCAAAAGTGTCACTCAATTTGGAAACAGAGATAATTGATGACCTTTATGAGAGTTTTTTTTTTCTTTCATAACAGTGGTGTCATGAAAACTACATTAACATGATTTTAAAAATAATTGAAAAGTGAGGATGTGGGATTAACTGGTACAATAGTTTCAAGAAGTTTTGTTGTAAAGATCAACAGAGAAGTAATATAGTAGCTAGACATGCTTGTAGAATCAAAGGAAGATAATTTTTAAAGAAGTTATAAGATACCAGAGCATATAATATAACTGGTTGTCAATCTTCTGCTAAGTAATGAGAGATAAATAATGTAGAACAGGGATTAACAAATTATGGCTTGTGGGCCAAATTCGGTCTGCTGACTACTTTTGTAGACTGTTAATGGCCTGTGGGCTAAGAATAGTTTTTACATTTGCAAGTGGTTAACAACTTTTTAAAAAAATTTATTGATTTTATATATATATGATTTTAATATATATCTGACTTTTTTTGTTATACTACATTCAAATTTTGGTGTCTATAAATGAGCTTTATTTGGACACAGTCAGACCTCTTTGTTTATGTATTATCTATAAATACTTTCCTGCTACAATGACACAGTTCTGAGGTAGCAGCGGAGACGGCATGGCCAGCAAAGTCTGAAATATTTACTATCTGGTCCTTTACAGGAAATATTTGTTGACCTCTGATGTGGAAGAAAAAAATTATCCCAAAGGACAGGGGTAGGCATGAAAGACATCATACATGAGTATGCAAGATGTACAGGGTGTCTTGAATTTGGCAACTGTGAGACAACATCATTCTTCTTTGATGCCTCTGTTTTCTCAGTGAAAGGGAGGTGATCTGAAATAGGCGTGGAGTAACCCTGGAAGTCTGACCTAAGCCTTCTCGTCCTTGGGAAAGAGTCATCACAACAACACAGAGATTAAGGTATAAAATTCATGACTTTCAAGTTTTCATAGTGAAGTGGAATCAAATATCTCTAAACTTGAAACAATTATCTGATCTGGAGAAGAAAAGAGAAACCCTGAGAGGAAGCCCATGAGTTTGATGTTGTTGTTTCTCTGAAGGGCTCTGCCTCTGCCCTTCTCCTGGGATTATTTAGAAAGAGGGAGATGCCGGACCTCCCGAGTGATTTGGGACATCTTCAAATAAAAGAGAAATTACCATGATTTGTCTCTTTGAACCTGAGGAATCAACAGACTTGTAGATATTTTTCCAAGTGATTGTGACACAGAAGGAGTAGAGGAGACGTAGATGCACAGTGGGCGGGGTAGAGAAACCAGGACAGTCCTGCTGAGTTCTCTGTAGATACAGAATACTGTGGAATCTCTGTAGATACAGAGTACTGTGGTGGAAAATCCAGTTGTGCCAAAGGATGTCGTAGTCAGGAAAGCAGCTGGGATGAAAACATGTGCTATGTGTACAGGGACTAGGCAGCAGTGACAACAAGGAGGACAAAGGGCAGTCAAGGAGGTCTAAGGACAACCCCTAATCAAACAGGGCTGTGTAAATCTTAGTGACGTCAGCAGGGTAGCTGATGACTTAAAGTGTCTTCCCCTGGATGCTAAGTTACTTCAAGGGTCTCCTAATTCTTAGGAGTCCCACAAAGTTAGGGAGGTGCTGAACCATAAATTGATTGAGTTTACTTGGAATTGACTGAGAAAAACTTTAAGTGAATGAATTTCCCTTGAAATTGCAAAATTCAATTTCTGCTCTAGGTGCCATAGGAGTTTTGGACGGAAACTAGGAAAAATACTTACATTTTTTGCATACTTGAGTTTGTGGTTTGAAAATTCAAAATCTTACTAAGAGTTTAAAGAGAGAAAGTGGAGAGTTTGAAATAGTCAGTTATTCTCTCGGCAAGAGGAAAAATGTTTTCACCATGTAGATAATTTCTTCTTCCTGATACACCAAGCTTACTTCCATAATCATAATTTTCATGAATAAAGGTTGAACACGATGCCAACATTTATATGCCTATTGCATATGTGTCTCATATTAATCTATCAGGTATAAGGAATTATGCTCATTTTGTAGATGAAAAAAACAAAGGTCTGGAATATGTTAAGTAATTTGCCAAATGTCACAAGGCAGAATTCACCCGTATTCCAAACTGTTTCTTTCTAACCTCTCTTTCCAGCTTTCATCTCACCCAACCAATAACTAATGGTAATTACTTCCATTTAGCAAGACTTCCTTTTGACACAGATCGAGCCAATTGTTCCAAATATTTAATTTCTCTTAGTCCTTAAACAAAGTTCATGCTTTTTGGTATGATTTATTTTAAATCACTACTTGGATGATGTGAAATAAATTACCTACCTGAGCCAACTAGTATAAGCACTAGAAGCAAGATTTAAACCTAAGTCTGTCTGTCTCAAAAGCTCATATTCTTAATTATACTAACCCTCTTCTGCCACTCAGAGACCTGAATCTACCACTCCTAGGAAACCTTTCCTAGCAAACTGAAGGAGTGATGATTATGCCCTTTTATCTTTCTGTTAACTTCAACAACGTATGTATTGGTCATTCACAGAATCCATGCCCCCTTCTTCTTGGGTATGGTGGTGCGTAGTAGGAGTGGAAGTGACAGGTGCCATTTCCAGGCCTGGTGCATTGATTCCCTGATGCCTTGCACCATGCCCTTTCTCCTGGATCTGGCTGCATACAGGTGCAGATAGACCTTAGAGGATAGTAGAACAACAGGATGGAAGCATCTGGAGTCCCTGAATAACAGCCTGGAGGAGAAGCATCTCCAGAGAACTGACACCTGCTCAGGACTGTGGGGGAAAAGTTTCTACTGTACTGAACCATGATTCTATTTTGATATATTTGATATTTGCTACAGCATCTTAGTTTATTCTTAAGAATACAATGGAAAAGGACATTGTAGGAAAAAGGTAACCGATAGAAAGTAGGGGAGATATATTAAAATCATATGAAAAGCATTATTGAGAGATTACTATTAGCATACTGCAATGACATGCATTTTACAGAGAACTCTCTGGCTGTAAGGTGTTTTGGCTGGGAGCAAGCCCAGAACAAAATTGGGAGTAGGAAGAGCAATTAAGAAGCTATAGTAGCAACCCAAGATGAAAATGATGGGGACTGACCTAGAATGGTAGAAGATGAGTGAACAGATTTTAGTGATTTTAAGTTTGGAAAATCAATAGAACTTTAAGTGGTTGACTATATGTGACTGAGAGAGGGGACGGGGGAGGACTCAAGGGTAAGACCTATGTTTCTGGCTGGATGATGGCAATGTCATTTACAGATACACGTACTATAGGAGAAATGGTAGGTGGGTGAGTGGAGTGGTGATGATAAGTTTGGTTTTAATTTTTTAAATTTAAATTTAAATTTTAATTAATTTATTTATTTTTGAGACAGAGTCTTGCTCTGTCTCCAGGCTAGAGTGCAGTGGTGCAATCTCAGCTCACTGCAAGCTCCGCCTCCCAGGTTCAAGCGATTTTCCTGCCTCAGTCTCCTGAGTAGCTGGGACTGCAGGCATGTGCCACCATGCCTGGCTAATTTTTGTATTTTTTAGTAGAGACGGGGTTTCACCATATTGGCCAAGATGATCTCGATCTCTTGATACACCTGCCTTGGTCTCCCAAAGTGCTGGGATTACAGGTGTGAGTCACCGCACCTGGTCAGTGAATTTGTTTTTTAACATGTTGCCAAGAGGAATTGGAGGGTTGTCTAAACAGATTTGGACCTTAGGAGAGAGAAACAAGCTGGAAGTCTAGCTTTAGAATCAACAAGTGTCTATTTGGTAATACCAAGAAAGTAGATGAGATTTTTTTTTTTGTATTTCATGTAATAAATGAGGTGTCGTAATTGCTCCTCACAACCCCCACTCTTGCTGTGGACTCACCAGGATGTAGAATGAAAATATCTCCACTATCCCCCTTCTTCCAAGAAAATCCAGCAGGTCTGAATTCTCCTTATCTCGAAGGGCCAGTGAACTGTGTGTGTGTGTGCATGCGTATGTGTGTGTGTCTGTACACACATGCTTGCAAGCCTAGGCTTTTGTGTGTACAAGGCTGTCAGTATGATGAGGCTCCATTGTCAGAGACAAAACGAAGAGGCAGGCTGTGGTTTCACTGGATTGAAACAGAGCCCAGTCTAAACCAGATAGATAATTTTACCAGACTGCAAATGTGAACAAAGTGGAATGAATTGGATAATTCCTGCTCATAATAAAAATACAAAGGTAGAAAGATCTTTGGTGTAGGGGACTTATGCCGGTACCAGGAGAGACTTGGCACCAAGCTCCAGGACTTTGGGAGCCTAGGTAAAGATCTCTGTATCTGAAGGTGACGTGGAGAACATGAGGCTGCTAGCAAAAGCTGTGCATATTTGAGTGAGTAACAGTCTTAGGAAACAAACAATCACAATGGCTACTACTTTGTTACTGAAGATGAGAGGCCTCTGTCACGGTCTTCCTTGACTATGTAAGTCTGGGTTCTGGCACCCACAAAGAGTAGGGTAGAGAACATCCAGAATTGACCCTAAAGCTTTTGCTTCTCTTAGTAAGTGGATACTTAAACCAGGTTTAATTTACTTTAGTGGGAGTAGGGAATACAGGGATGGATATTTCTTTCACCTATATTATTAATAGAACATCTGTGACTGTGGATCAGTAATCTAGGGATGAAGAGGTTTAATACCCCTTTTCTAAAATCACATAAGCCATTCTTCTGCCTTCTAAATCCAGGGTTTTTATTTTTATTTTTATTTTCACTAACATGGGTTGAAAGAAAATTCAGAGCTTCTAATCCCTGGTACCCTCATCTTTGCTCTACACTGCTTTCTTACAAAAGCAAGTTACCTTTGAATCTAACAGGTCCGTGGTCACTTGAGGGTGAGGAGAGTTATGTGCACAGATGACACCTCCGTGACCAGTAGACATTCTCATAAGAATTTGTATTGAATGAACTAGGATTCTAATCTGTAGTGTTATATTTCTGATGCACAATACTGATGTTTGCCAAAATTAGCTTCCCCTCATTCTTGTTACCTTTAATGGCGAGGTTGTTTCAGCTCAACATGTAGTATCTATATGGACCTGAATGATTCATGAGGCTGCTCCATCAGAGCTGAGCATGGTTCCCTGGGTTTTAGTGATGCTCTCATCTGCCAGAGACTGACTGGAATATGCAGTCACTCATGGTGAAAGGGAAACATGTTTCTCATTCAGCAAGTATGTGGTTCCATCCACAGAGTTTACAGCACGGTTGTATTTGAAGTTCAGTCCTAGAACTTTGTGGCAGTAAAAATGATGGTGATTTATAGGAAAATGTCACTCAGCCATCTCCACTATAAAAGCCTTTTATAACTCTCATCGAATATAAATCAGGATGTATGCAGCCAACAAAATGATGGTTTTGGCATAATGTTTTCAAGACAAAAAGAAATGGCCTAGAATTGTCTTGGCTTTTTACTGAGGACAAATATTGCAGGAATTTATTGCTGGTCCAAGATCAATATTCTTGTCTTTAAAAATAGATATGAGTAAATTTATGTCTTGGTGAAATTCCAATTACATAAATTAATTAAAATAGTCACCACAGAGTTCACCCACAAATACCAAGAATGCCATGCCTTTTTTTGTTTTTTTAGGTTTTAGCTTTTGTTAAACTATATTCTAAGATACATAACTCAAGCTTAAAGCTATATTTCATTCTAATGGGGGAGGAAAAGGATGGGCCTCACACAGTATTGATTCAAACTTGCTAAATTTCATGTTGGAAATGCAAAAGAATCTTCATATTGTACTGCTCTCAAATGTCAGCAAGATGTGAAAAATGGTGATCAAACAAAACCTGCGTTTGAAGTGATAGCCCCCATTTTCTCATGTATTTTTGCATCAGAGAATACTCAAGATAGAGATCAGCATAAAAAAGTGAGGGCCAGGTGCAGCAGCTCACTTCTGTAATCCCAGCACTTTGGGAGGCTGAGGCAGGTGGATCACCTGAGGTCAGGAGTTCAAGACCAGCCAGGCCAACATGGCAAAGCCCCGTCTCTACTAAAAATACAAAAATTAGCCAGACATGGTGGCAGGCGCCTGTGATCCCAGATACTTTTGAGTCTGAGGCAGGAGAATCACTGGAACCCTGGAGGCAGAAGTTGCAGTGAGCGGAGATCACGCCACTGCATTCCAGCTTGGGAGACAGAGTGCGACTCCATCTTGGAAAAAAAAAAAAAAAATGAGGATTGACAGAACCCACAATCATGTGAGAGTCTGGAAAGAACATCCAGTTCTGTGGCAGCGAAGGAGAGGAAGTAAAAAGATCCTTATGTGACTGCCTCAGGGGTGGAAAAAGAATATTGAGATGCATTGGGAAGAATGATCTCTAAAAGGCTATAAGAAGGTGCTCAGAAAGCAAATCAGGTAAATTTAAAAAAAAAAAAACAAAACTTGACTTTTCTTTTTTTCAGACAAGTAAGCTCACTCCCCTTACTCCTCTCCCGCCAGCACTTACCTTGCCGTATCTCACCTGAAATATTGTCAGAGGCAATGTTAGAGCAACTTAGGCTCTATATTGGGCAACTTCGAAGTCCTACTACTGACATGAAGTGAAGGGCAGTCAATATAAGGACTTTTAGAACTGTTGAAGGAATCAGAAATCTTCATCCTAGACAAGAGAAATCCCCAGAGACCATGGTACCTGTTGTGTAGAAAGGGAAATATACCTGTTGTGCGAGGTCTCAATGGTTTGATGTAGTATTAATATAAAGATCTAACATTCATTTATTCCACAAAATGTGTATTAAGCGTTATATGCCAGGCAGAGTTTTAGGCACTGAAAATAGAGAGAGAGGGGGTTTTGATTTAATATAAAGCACAGCATTCTTCACATTTCTTTTTTTATTTTTAAATTTGAGACAGGGCTTCACTCTGTCGCCCAGTCTGGAGTGCAGTGGTGTAATCTCGGCTCACTGCAACCTCCGCTTCCCAGGTTCCAGCCATTCTCTGACTCCAGCCTCCCCAGTAGCTGGTACTACAGATACGTGCCACTACACCAGACAAATTTTTGTATTTTTTGGTAGAGAAGGAGTGTCACCTCATTGGCCAGGCTGGGCTCGAACTTCTGACCTCAAGTGATCCGCCTGCCTTGGCCTTCCAAAGTGCTGGGATTACAGGCATGAGCCACAGTGCCCAGTCTAGTCTTCCCTTTTCTTAATCAACATTATTGATTCTAGATAGTATTCTAAAAAACTAATTTCACATATGGTTCTGCTGCTCCTTTCATTGGCCAGTGTTTCCTTTAGCCTTTGCTCATATAGACAGAAAATCTCTATCATAGTTACAAGGATCAGATATAATTTTATTCTACTTTTAAAATGTAAAAATAGGCCAATCGCTTCCTAAGAGTATGAGGTATGAGCTTTTTGGTGATGCACTGGGCTGACCTACAAACCAGTGAGTTTTCTATCCTAGGGTCTCTTAAGAAGAATACAGGTGATTACTTGGAAGTTATTCAAATATTTATAGCAAGGCTGTAGGGATTGTTTTGAGAAGGCACTAAAAGAAAGATAATGTTGTGAAAAGAGGCCTAGCGACTCAGAGGTCTGGTGTTAGTGTGTATAAAGGGGTTTAATATTGAAGCAATATTTGAAGCTCATATTTCTCTCTTCTACAACTGTCTAATACTTTCTCCTAGTTGATGTTTCAATGATTTTTGAATAATTGTTTTCTTTTTTTTCTAGTTATCTTCTTAACAATATTATGGCGTTTTTTTCCTAACAACTCTATGATAAGAAAGAACTCTTCTCATGTCGAAAATTCAGTGCACTGTGGATGTCCCAAATATATTATCATCTTTATGGTATTAGGATAAGGATCTCCAAGGAAGAGACAATGTTCCTAGATAAGATGGTGCTGGGGTCCTATTCCTCTGCCCTATTGTTAAGAGTCATGGAAAAGAAGAGGGAAAATGGAGGATAGAGTCAATGATATATAGTGTATCAGTAAGATACATGAAATCTTTGTAGAAATTCCTCTGAGTCGAGCTTGAGGCCTGTGAACTGTATGACAGTAAAATTATACTAGCTACGTAATATTTGACTCTTTTCTAAATTATCCCAGGATTATGAAGTATTACAACAAAGATTCTGATATCAATGATATTATCACATGAGACATATTATCAAATAAATTATGTTTAAATTTTCCAGTGTGTAAAAAAGCATATAAGAAAATAATAGGGTTAAAATATTGGAAAGAAATCAGAATCACAGGACTTTTTTCTCCCTACATTTAAAAAATTTGAAAAAACAACAGAAAGTATTCATTTAGATACATACATGCTCTGATTTGCCAAATGTAATGGTAAAGAAAGAAATAGAAGATTTTGATGAGGCTCAATTATTAACTTCTGGCAATGTCCAATTGCCGGAAACAGTATGGTAAAAGAAGATTAGTGGACAACATCTTGAGATTTTGTATTAACAAATGCCCCTTCCTTTATCCTCCCACACACTCACAGTAATTTGGAAAGAAATAAACTAAGGAGGAAAGTAAACGGAGAAAACAAGTAAGAAGAGAATTTTCTATGAACTATCACATGAACTCAGAATCTTAGAAGAGGCAGAAAACCAGCCTTGACTCACAGTATTCTAAAACCCTAGGCTAAAGAAAGGAAGTGAACCCAGAAGGAGTGCACAGATTAGGTGATCTTGGGTTCCTGGACATTTGGAAGAAATCTATGAAGAAAAATAAGCACTTGGGCTCTTCCACAAAGGCTGAACATGGGCCCAGCAGAAGAAATCCACCTCCATCCAGACCCTGAAGCTACAGAAAACTAGACAGAAGAGTAGGCGTCCTTCTCCTTGGGTGCAGCTAAGAAATGAAAACAGACAGGTCTTAAATAAGAAGAGAGAGCTGACTTAACAGTCATTTACTTTCAATAGACGTTCTGGATAGAGTGTCATCCGCACATATTAAAAAGGAGAAATATTTTTAAAGAAATACTTGGCAATAATGCAAATATACTACCAGAAAGAAATGGAGGACAGAAGGAAAGGAAGAGGGAAGGAAGGAAGGAAGGAAGGAAAAAACGAAAATGGAAGGAAGGAAGGAGGGAAGGAAGAGGGAAGGGAGATAATGGAGGCTAGAGAAAGGAAAAGAGGGAGAGAGGAAAAAAGTGAGAGAGAAGAAAAGAATAAAAAGAAAAGAAAAAAGAAGAGAAAAGAGAATGTAGGCAGGAAGGATACAAAAGGTAGACAAAGAAACCAGTTTGGAAGAAAGAAATAAATGAAAAGAAGACAAGTCTCTGTGACAAGTTAATAAAAATATAAATTTCACAAACCTTGAAATCAAAGATGGAATGTTGAAAGAGTAAATGTTTGCAGAACTGAAAACCAGGATGGTGAATTATGTGCAAGTCACTTAGCTGTGTATGCTTAAACAGAAATATAAAACTTCTGCTTTATATTCCTGTAATAAAAATGGAAAAATGTATTTCCCTACTCATTGATAACTTGAAAGAATTAAAATAGAGTATATCTGGAAAGTCACTAGCAGAGTGGCTAGAACATAGTAAGTGCTCAATAAGCGCAGGATTATTAGCTGTGTGGTATGTATAGCTAGCAGAAGAGAAATGAAAATCTTAATCATGATCACTTTAGAGTCTATGCTCTTGTGATTACATCAGTTATGAAAACATATTAATAAAAAGCACAGAATGTGTAATTATCAAATGTTCTGCCATTCCAATGTGGCAAGGGGTAGATGTGAATACATTAGTTGTCACAGCCAAGGATCCAAAACAGTAGACTAGAAAATCTAAATTAAAAGAGGATAAATGTGGTGTAATAAACTTTGGTTTAAAAAGATCAAACAAGAATTTAAAAACTGAGTGACAGAGTTTCTCAAAAGTTTAAGTAACAGGCAAAGGCAACCTCAGTATGATTTAAGTGTAATACAACATCATAAAAAGCTAAAACCATCTTGGTTTGCTTTATTGAAGGACCCATTTGCAGAAGAGGGATATAAAAATACAATTGAAATTTGCACAGCTAAGATCACATCTGGAACATAGGATTTCCTTCGGCACACCACACATTTATAGGAGTATTGACAAATGGAATGTCCCCAGGTATTTCCTGGTATGGTAGAGCATCTGGAAATGACTAAAAGAACTGAGTACATTTAGCATGAATTAAGTAGTGACATTGGAGTTGTCATCAAATAATTGAAGAAAAGACAGATGAAAGAAGAATAATACGTATGCTGTTCCAAATGCCTGACCTTATGTAGGACCAGTAATCTAATTTAGGCTCAATATAAGGAAGCTTTTTATATAAAGTTTCATATTATCCAAAGATAGAATTTCCTTTTGAGATGTCTTTGTCATTGGATGTGCTCAAGAAGACGAATTACAGACTCACTGGGTCTATTGTAGAAAGGATTATTGCAATCTTTGGAAGGTCAAACTAGATAATTTCTGAGTTTCTTTCAATGCTATTATTATTGCTATAATAAGAGTTCTGTATGTGAGTTTTGTGGCCAGTAATCCTAAGCAATTAAAGGTCTGTGTCTATTCGGAGGAGCAGGACATGATGTGGATAACCTTTTGCAAAGGGGCTATAACTGATACAACTGTTGGTAGAGATCACAACATTTGACTGAATGCCAAATTTCCTAGACTGTTGATCTGCAGGTTTTTACCTGAAGAAATCATCTTAATTTGCTTATGGATTTTTGGGAGTGAAAGTATACAAGCAGATAGTGACATCAACAAAAATACTGGGTATATGGGAAAGGAATTTTGCTACTATTTTTCAATCATAACCATGGTGAGATGTTATTGAAAGGGAATAATGTCAATTATTTTTTAGACATTTTGTCTACTAAACCATATCTGGTGGGAACAGGAGGATGTTACCAAGACAATAGGATCTCGTTGATCAAGTATAAGTCAAGTGTATCATTTCCTTGACATTTACATGAATTAATGCATTCCTTCTTCCACATCTATGGGGTGCACACTGCCCCCCCCCACAGTCACATGGGCATCTCTACTTCTAATTTCCTGTGCCTTTTGAGCCCTAAGTCTCCTTTCACCACCCTTTTCTGATGCAGATATACAATAAACTTCCCTTTTTTTTTTGGATGTCTCTCATACAAGAATTTGGGATGAAGTAGGTTGTACTGAAAGTTTGGTAGATAAAAGATGCTTTCATAGAGATATATAGCAATAAACTTAAATATTAAAATAAGCAATTTCTTGTTATGATAAGTCTTCTGGCCAATTTGCCACTGAGATTTCTCCTAGAGAGCATTTCTTAACGGGTTGCAGACCACTACAATGTTTTCCAGCTCCCTCCTTTTTTATGTTTTTCTCCTCCTATTTTCTTTATTCAAAATCCAAATATCTGTGTTCTTCTTAAGCAAAGCAGTTAAGTATCTCCTCTCATTCAAACCATTATGTTTTCACATTTCCTAGCTAAAGTAACCAAAGCACCCTTCAAAACAAAGTTCTTACCTTATGTGAAATTAAGGTGCCAACTACTAAAATGTTTTTCTACAAATTCTTGTTTTTGATTATCTGAATGGGGAATCTCTAATAGCTATATCATTGAATCTGGACTATCGATTATTGAGGATAGCAGAGTTAGGTGGAAGCAATGTGAGATTTGGAGTAAAAGGTTTAGGTTTTACCTACCTTCTTTGCCATTTAAATGCTATATGGCTTTGGAGAACTGACACAGCCTCTCTGAGCCTCTTTTTGCCATCATAAAGTTGGGATGACTTCCACTTTAGAGAATAATTATAGGATTATCTGAGAATGTGCAGACAAATCACTCAACTAAGTAGTTGGCATGTACTGACCCTCCACAAATGTTCATGAATTCTTGGAATTCATTCCTCTTCTTCCTAGCTTCTCCCACCCCCACTAATATCTTATAATCATATTCTGATTTATAGCTTGGAATATTGGAAAATGCTATCAAACATGTAGACATGGATAACAAATATGTTTTACAGACAAATTTTAGCCCTTTCCTTATATATTTCATAACCAAACTCCTGCATAACTATACACCCAAACAATGGAGTTGAGAAACTAGCTTCTAAACATACTGAAAGCAGAATAATCATGGGCAGAAAATTGACTTGGGAGGACCCTGGAAGCTCTTAAATGCTGGGACGGTGTTGAAATATTTCATACACTGTTATTAGTATGTTTTCCTCATTTGTGGCAAGTGATGCAGGGGTATTTTTGTTTGTTTGTTTTTTTCATTTCTTTTGAGCAGAGCATATGCTCAGAGAATGATGCCAAGCAAGGTGAAAGGTTGGAAACTAAGTAGGACTCAGGCATCATCTTCTGTAGCTTTTGGAAATTATAATGACAATCTGATAATGGAAAAAAAGTGCTGTTTACAGCTTAGGCTAAAAAATTATGTGTGTCTTCCCTTTGGCAATTTTTATTTTTAACAGATATTTTCTGTCTCCTCCTTATAGAGTGCCTGGACATCAACATCAGATCAATTTGGAATTTCCTGCAAATAAAACACACCAACTTAATGGGATGTGAAAGCGTTGGCTTCAGAATAAATCTCTGTTGAAAGGCACTGGAATTACATTTGAAATGGAAGTGAAACAAAGTTGAATTTTATGGCACTGGCTTACAGGCTCTGTCTTGCACTGTTTACAGATTGACCCAAATGAAGTGAAGAAGACCAGAATCAGGACTCATCCTGGCATATACCTTTCAACTGATAACATGGGTTAGTTCCTCTTTTTAATATATGTATTTTCATGTTTATTTCTTTATTTTTATTAACTTTTCCAATAAGATTTCTCCCCCAAAATACTAATGTCAATTAACATTTAAATATAGAATTACAAGTTTAAATATAGAACTGTGTTGGGCTAGACACAATGTGATTTCCTAATTATTACCAACCTGTTTCATTTAATTTGTAGAATCCCTTGCAGTTTTTAAATAACTCTCTACAATCTCATTTCTTCCTATTATCAATCCAGTACTGATAAAATAGTATCCCTAAACTGTAGTTGAAAACATTGTAATTCAGAGAAGTAAGGAGACTCATCCAATGCATATATTTGAAAACAACATAGCTGATTTCAGGTTTTCTAGATCTTATTTCCTGGCTGAATTGGTGTAGGTGGTAGTAAATAACATATGTGGTTTTGGTACTGCAGATTTTAATCTACGGTGATCCACATTCTGTTACTGAGACACCATGCATTACTGTAGTCTCCAGGCTGTTGGCGATCATAACACTAGGGGGCACCATTTTGACTTCCTTCTTACCTTAGCCTTTAGTGCCTTCATATTGAAGGTTGATGGTGAAATCATGGGGAATTTTATTTCATCTTGCTCAGACAAGATTTTTGCAAGAGCTTTTACTTATGAAAGGGAGATGGTGCTTTCTTTCCACTAGTGAAGATGTGTAGAAAATTAATTCCTACAGAGTTCTAATTCTTATGACTATATAATATCAAGAAATGAGTATGGTAGAGTAGGACACATTTTTAGGGACTGTCGTGCTCATTTAACTCTTAAACAGTGGGATTCCTTTCTCTTTTTCTCTTCACCCTTACAGGGATATGGACAGAAGGCCCCTTGTGTGACTTTGGAAGGAGGTTTTGAGGATAAGAGAAGGATTTGTCATCAAAGATAGCTACTCTGGTATTGTGGCTTAGCTGCAGCAACTATGCAGAACCGAACCCTTAGCATCCAGCTCTCAAAGAGATGTTGCATTTTGGGATGTTTGTATATGCAGAGGTTACAAACTACTTGAGGTATGAATTGATTTTTGCTGCATAACAATCAATTATTTTCATACTCAGCATCTTCAGGTTGACTATTTTCATACTCATGGGTCTGCAGGTTTTCTGATTAAGAGGAGAAGCTCTACAGTAAGCCAGAGAAGAAAAGCAAGAATCTAAGAACAAGGTGCTACTTGGTATCTGCTATCTGGGCCTACGTAATTTGGAGTTCCTAGCAGAGTATGTAATGCATTCAGAGAGAGGTATTTGTCTTTTCAAAATAGGATCCTGGACCTAATGGGCACTGCTTGAATTCAATACCAGAATATGATTCTAAATATCGTAAAGTTTAAGATCATATACATTGCAATACTTCACAAGGTTTCTGGGTAGAGATTTTATGAAGAGATGACATAATTATTTTTTGAGTGTTCCTGACCCAATACTCAATAAAGATAACAGTATACTGTTTACACGCAGGTGCATAACAAATTATGAAGGACACATAGTAAGTAATAAACTCAGTGTCACATTCCTCTCACAGCCTGATGACTATAGTTAATAACTGTTTTTTTACCTTGAAATTTGATGAGAGCAGGTTTTAATTGTTCTCACTACACACACATGCACACATGCATGCACACACACAAATAACTGCAAGTGATGCTGAATGTGTTAACTAATTGGATTGTGGTCATTACTATACAATGTATACTTACATCAAATCATCATGTTGTATACCTCGAACATACACATTTATTTGTCGATTATATCTCATTAAAACTGGAAAAAATGTATTTCTGATAGGTCGAGAAAAAAGGCAATACCTAAGAAAAAAGAAGTAGAAGCATACAGATGCAAGTAGATTGATCACCTCCTGAGGTTATCAATGACTGTACATTGATGTCCGATTTTGATGTTTATAATTCTGCCAGGTGAATGTGTTCTGCATTCTTAGACTTTCACATCGAGGCTTCTCTAGGGATTGGAAGGAGGTCCATAAAGATAAACTGTGTAACTACATTCAACATCCCCAGAAGCAGCATCCTACTGCTTAATAACCTCATTTTCAATAGCATGTTGTCTCCAAGTGCATGAGCACATGCACAAACACATAACACACTTGATGGAACCACATAATCTCCAAGTTGCAAGGGACTCTAAAGAGACCTGTAGTCCAGAAAGACTTATCCAGTGATAAATATTCGTCACATCATCTCTAACTCTTCATAATATTGGATTCTACTAGAAAAATACACAGGAAGAAAAATCTGACTATATTTTGTGGTTGCCAATTTCATTTAAGCCTATCCCAATTGTTAAGAACTTTTTGTTTTCATCGTATGGAGCAGGATTTCATCTCACCACAGACACCTCTCTGGGGTCCTAATTAAACCTTCTTGGATTAAAATCAGCCATAAAAATCTCAGTTTTTATAGTTATCGCCACACTGCATTGTGGCTTCTGGTGACAAAACATTTGTTCAGGGTCTGCATGCTTTTAACTTACCTGTCTATCCTTTTAGTTCTCTCCTTAACTAAACTGGAAACACCAATAGGCCTCCAGGGTAGAATATGAAGCCCTAAGCAATTAACAGATGTGGAGGGTTATAGGAACACTGAGAATTGCTATGATTGGTGTTTGGGGAGTCATAGCCAGGGCTTGTAGCCCAGAGACAGATGATTTTGATTTCCCACCTCTCTTTGATGTCCTTGTTGACAGATGATGTGAAACTAGCTCCCCTGAGTGTAGTTTGTCTGAATTTACTGGATTTGCAGGTGTTTGGCTTCATCCCACTAATGGATAATGATACAAATGGTCTCTCAAGGCTTACTCAGTGCAGAAAGATCTCAAGTATCATAGAAAACCAGAATATTAGAGTGAGAAGTAACTTTAAAGATGATCTAGTCTTACCCTGATTTTGTTATTTTATTTTATTTTATTTTATTTTATTTCTTTTAGACTTCAAATGTAGAGTGTCCTGTTAATTATATTTCCTAGTGGTTCAATGATACTTCGTCTTGATGTCCTCTTGAGTATTTTCCCCTTTATCATCCATCTCTCTCCATTCTCCCTTTCCCATGATTGGGTACTCACTCTATGTCTTTAGAGAGGTATGATTCTTTGAAAAATTATGTTATTATTTTATGCTTACATGTGTTTTTAATTTGCATAAGTACAAGGTACTTTGTATCTCATTATTTGTAGTTCTTTTCCCATCAACATTATGTTTTGTGTGTTGCTTCTGACAGCTGCTTAGTAAACCACTGAACACACTCACCGTTTTCTGCCTACCCATCCATTCATAGATGTATACCTAGATTGTCGTAAACTCCCCACTTCCATACATAATGCCCAGATGAACATTGTTAGCTATGCATCCTTATAGATCTATGAACAGTTGTTTCTGGGATACATATTAAAGAGGGGGTTTCTAGGATATATTAATGTTTGATTTTATTAAATACCTTAAAGTGCTCTCTGGAATGTCTGCAAGTCTATACTTCTAACTTCAGGTGCGTTACCTTTTCCACATATTCGTGCCAAATGTAGCATTACTCTCTTCCTAATTTTTGCCAACATAATGGATATAAAGTGTATAAAGTGTTATAGTTTAATGTTATTCTGAGTATTTTTATTACTTGTATTTTAGGCATCTCATATGCTTGTTGGTGTTTTAGGTTTCATTGTCTGTGAATTGCTTATTTATTTCCTTTACCCATTTTTTCAACTTAGCTTACGAGCTTTTAAAGTACATTTGCAAGAATTCCTTGAATATTTTTGACACTAACACTATGGATTTTTTCTTCAAACATAATATATTTATCACACTCAGGAAATTGGACATTGGTGTTATGTTGTTACATGCATTTCATATTCATGTTTCTTACAACAATAAGAATAATAAATACTAAAAATAGTGTCCTTAATATTGTTTTTCTTAAGCCCACTATCCAACTAAAGATCATATGTTGCAGTTATCCTCATATCTCTCTCCTTTCCTTTAAAGATTGTCCCTAAGCATTTAAAAAAAAATTGTGGGTACATAGAAGGTGTGTATATTTATGGGGTACATTAGTTCTTCTTTAAATGTTTGGTAAAATTTAGTAGTGAGGCTATCAGGTCCTGGGCTTGTCTGTGCTGAAAGACTATTACTGCATCTATGTCATTACTTGTTATTAGTCTGTTTGGGTTTTGGATTTTTTCATGGTTCAATCTTGGTAATTTGTATGTGTCTAGGAATTTATTCATTGCTTATAGGTTTACCAATGTATTGGCATATAGCTTCTCATAGTAGCCTTTAATGATCCTTTGAATTCCTGTGGTATTGGTTGTAACGTTTCCTTTTTCATCTCTGATTGTATTTATTTGAGTCTTATCTCTTTTTCTTAGTGGTGCTAAAGTTTTATCGATTTTAACTTTTCAGATAAACAACTTCTGGTTTCATTGATCATTTGTATTTTCTTTTCTTCTCAATTTCATTTATTTCTCATCTTTATTATTGCTTTTCTAGTAGTAATTTTGGATTTGGTTTGTTCTTGCCTTTTTAGTTCTTCAAGATGCATCATTAGGTTGTTTATTTGAAGTTTTTATACTTTTTTGATGTAGGTATTTATTGCCACAAACATTTCTCTTAGTTTCTGCCCTAATTTCTTCATTGACCTACTGATCATTCAGGAGCATATTGTCTAATTTCCATGTGTTTGTATAGTTTCCAAAATTCTTCTTGTTAAGGATTTCTAGTTTTCTTCCATTGTGGTCAGAGAAGATACTTGATATAATTTCAATTTTTTGAATATTTTAAGACTTGTTTTGTGACCTAACGTATGGTCTATCATTGAGAATGATCCATGTGCTGAGAAGAATGTGTATTTTGCAGCTATTGAATGAAATGTTCTGTAAATATCTGTTAGGTCCATTTGGTCTACAGTGCAGATTAAGTCCAATATTTATTTGTTGATTTTCTTTGTGGATGATCTGTCAGTGCTGAAAGTGGGATGCTGAAGTCTCCAGCTATTTTTGTATTGGAGCCTATCTCTCTGTTTAGCTATAATAATATTTGCTTTATGTATCTAGGTGCTCCAATGTTAGGTGCATATGTATGTGCAGTTGTTATATTCTTTTGCTGAATTGACCCATTTATAATTACATAATGACCTTTTTTTCTCTTTTTATAGTTTTTGTCTTGAAATGTATTTTGTCTATTATATGTATAGCTATTCTTGCTCTGTTCTGGTTTCCATGTGCATGGAATATCTTTTTACATCCCTTTATTTTCGGTCCATACGTGTCTTAATAGATGAAGTGTGTTTCTTGTAGGCAATAGATTATTGGATCTTAGTTTTTATTGTTGTTGTTATTTTAAAATCCATTCAGCCACTCTATGTTTTTTGATTGGATATATTAGTCCATTTACATTCAATTATTATTAATAAGTAAAGAATTACTCCTGCCATTTAGTTGTTTTCTCATTATTTTATGGTCTTTTCTTTCTTCTTTGTTTCCTTCCTGTTTTCCTTTTAGTGAAGGTGATTTTCTCAAGTGGTATGTTTTAATTTCTTGCTTTTTATGTTTTGTGTATCTATTGTATGTTTTTTGATTTGAGGTTATCATGAGGCTTGATATTATTCTTATATTATTCTCATAACCCAGTTGTTATAAGATATATGTAATATATTTTTGATAAGTTCATTTTTTAGTCTTTCTACTCAAAATATGAGTAGTTTATACAACACAATTACAGTGTTGTAATAGTGTGTGTACTTACTATTACCAGTGAGTTTTGTACCTTCAGATAAGATTTCTTATTGTTTATGAATGTTCTTTTATTTCAGACTGAATATACTGAACTCTCTTCAGTATTTCTTGTAGGAAAGGTCTGGTATTGATTAAATCCTTCAGCTGTCGTTTGCTTAGGAAAGTCTCTATTGCTCCTTCATGTTGGAATGATGTTGTAGATGAATATACTATTCTAGGATAAAAGTTGTTTTCCTTCAGCACTTTAAATATGTCATGCCACTCTGGCCAGTAAAGTTTCTGATGAGAAATCTGCTCCCAGACATATTGGAGCTCCTTTGTAAGTTATTTATTTCTTTTCTCTTGCTGCTTTTAGTATCCTTTCTTTATCCCTGATCTTTGGGAGTCTGATTGTTAAATATCTTGAGGTAGTCTTTTTTTTTCCCCCCAAGATGGAATCTTGCTCTGTCACCCAGAGCTGGAGTGCTATGGTGTGATCTCGCCTGGCTGCAACCTCTGCCTTCTGGGTTCAAGCACTTCTCCTGCCTCAGCCTCCCAAGTAGCTGGCATTACAGGCGCATGCCACCACGGCTGGCTAATTTGTGTATTTTTAGTAAAGATAGGGTTTCACCATGTTGGCCAGGCTGGTCTCCAACTCCTGACCTCGTGATCCACCCACATTGGCATCCCGAAGTGCTGGGATTACAGGTGTGAGCCACTGCGCCCAGCCTTGAGGTAGTCTTATTTGTATTAAATCTGCTTGGTGTTCTATAACCATTTTGTACATAATATTGATATCTTTCTCTAGGTTTGTTTGGGAAATTCTCTCTTATTATCCCTTTGAATAAACTTTCTACCCCAATATCTCTTTCTACCTCCTCTTTAAGGCCAATAATGCTTAGATTTTCCCTTTTGAGGCTATTTTCAAGATCTTGTAGGTGTGCTTCATTCTTTTTTATTATTTTTTCTTTTGTCTCATTTGACTGTGTATTTTCAAATAGCCTGTCTTTAAGCTCACTAATTCTTTCTTCTGCTTGATCAACTTTATTATTAAGAGACTCTGATGTATTCTTCAGTATGTCAGTTGAGTTTTTCAGCTCCAGAATTTCTGCCTCATTCTTTTCAAGTATTTCAACCTCTTTGTTAAATTTATCTGAGAGATTTCTGAATTCCTCTTCCGTGTTATCTTGGATTTTGTTGAGCTTCCTTAAAACATCTATTTTGAATTCTATGTCTGTTACATATCCCTATCCAGGACTGGTCCATCGTGACTTATTTAGTTCGTTTGGTAAGATCATGTTTTCCTGGGTAGTCTTGATGCTTGTGGGTGTTCATTGGTGTCTGAGTATTGAAGAGTTAGGTATCTATTGCAGTCTTCACAGTCTGGGCTTGTTTGTATGTATCCTTCTAGGGAAGGCTTCCATATATTCAAAGAAACTTGGGGGTGTGATGTAAATCTTTGGTCACAGCAGTTGTAAGGGAGCACCCAAGATCAGTAACACTGTGGCTCTTGCAGACTCATAGAGGGACCACCTTGGTGGTCTTGGGTAAGATTCAGAAGAATTTCCTGGATTACCAGGCAGAGACTATTGTCCCCTTCGCTTACTTTCCCCCAAAGAAACAGAGTCTCTCCCTCTATGTGCTGACCTGCCTGCAGTTGGGGAAAGTGTGACACAAGCACCTCTGTGACCACGAACTGCTAGGACTGTGCTGGGTCAGACCCAAAGCCAGAAGCCAGTACAACACTGAGTCTTGCCCAAGGCCCACAGTGACCACTATCTGGCTACTGTCTATTTTGAATCAAGGCTCAAGGGCTCTACAATCAGCCCGTGGCAAATCCAGCCAGACTTTTATCCTTCCCATAAGGGCAGTGAGTTCATTCCAGCTGTGGGTGGGTCTGGGGATGCTGTCTGGAAGCCAGGGCTCTGGCACCCAGATAGTATGTGCAGGTAGATGCCAGTGGTAGTGTTGATGCAGGTCAAGTTGGCCCATCTTCAGTTCCCTGGAAGAAATGCACAGATGCTAGTGATGATTGACTGGGTGGGGTGCTCCCTAACCTCCCGGAAGGCATACTCAGGCACTGGGTGCGGGGAGGTAGTACCAGGCTAGGTGGACCTCATTCCACCTCCCAACTCCCAGTGGTGCATATAAGTATAGGTTGTAGTAGGCAGGGTGGGGGTGATCTACAGTGGGGGTTGTGGGGAAAGCCTACTCTCAGGGTTCACACAATTGTACAGTGGCCCTACTGCTGGTGGTGGGAAAGGTTGCTGTCGGTGGGAGCAGCCCCAGTCTGGCAGGTGACTTTCTGGCTATAAGGAATTTACACTTCAGCCTCCTGCAGCAGCAACAAACATAGTAGTGTGCAAGGGGAGCCTGTCCTCAGTATGTGTGTTAAAACACAGAATGTGCTGCTGATGGGGAGGGGTTGCTGTCCACAGCCTCAAGCAGGCAGCTCTTAGTAGCTCCCTGTGTCAGCAGTGGCCATACAAGTATGTGGGAAAAGCCTCTATCTTCAAAGCACAGGCTAGAGCAGAAGCTGTGCTGCTGTTAGGGCAGGGTTTTCATTAACAGCCCAGACAGACAGCTCACAGTCTTTGAGGAGCTTGGTCTTCAGTTCCCTTTGTTCCAAGAGTAGCCTCCTGGATGTACTGCACTGCCGTTTCCCTGAGGTGTGGGTCTGTGTGTGAGCCACAGTGCTGGGAATCCTGTCATACTGTTGGGTCCATTAGCACTGGGCTGCTGCAGCCCTCCAGGGAGCTGCAGAGGGATGTAAGTGTAAGTGGGGAATCCTGAGATGTGACAATGCAGGGGCTGTTGGACCCCATGGTAGGATGTAAGCCAGTGGAGGCTAGGTTCTCGAATGGCATAGTGCTCCAGCACTTAGTTTTCCAGTGGCATACATGAACCAGCATGAGCCCACTGGAGTGATGTCTTCACAGGGTCTTCAGGCAGCTGCCTATGCTAGTCTGAGAGGGCCTGTGTGGGTAGAAATGCTCTCCTGTGGCAGGGATTGCAGGAGTCTGTGGTGAAAACATGGACCACTAGGAGTCTTTCACTTATCCTTTCCCTGCACTGGGGAGCCTCTCCAGGTTCCCAGCCCATCCTGGCTGAGCTAACTGCTTCATTTCCTTCTCCTTCCATGCCTTCTGTTTTCTGTCACTTCTCTGCTTAATTTCAGTGTTTTCTCTTACATGTTCTATTCTAGTAGTGATTGTTCATAATTTTGGTTTTTCTTTCTGGAAAAGGCAAGTGTTGGATGCTTTTAGTCAGCCATCTTTAACTTCCTTTTCTATGGCAGGTTTTTTATTTTTAGCCTTTATCAAATTAAGAATGTCTTTTTCTATTCTTAGTTTTCTGAAAGAGTTTATTTTAAATTATGTATTGGTGTTGAACTTAATAAAAAATTTGTTTTTATATATATATATATAATCATGCAATCTTTGCTAGTTAGCACATTAATGTGAAGGATTACATTATAAATATTCTGATAATAAAAGGCATGTTTTAGGGATCTACCATTATTTTATCATAATATATTATTTTAAAATAAAATTTTTTGTAAGATTTTAAAACATTTAGCTAGTTAATGTTTTGTTTATTATCTCATAATGCTGTCTAGATAAAAATATAGATTCCACTGTAGTGAAGTGATTTGCTTGAAGACACCTTATCAGCTTTAGACTCCAGATTTCCTGATTCCTTATCTGGTCCCTTTGCTTAGCTCTTTTCTAAGACTGAATTCTAACCAATTATAATCTTGCTTGTTGTGCATTTTAATGGAAACTAGCATACTATTTTAAGATGGAACCTTTGTCTTATCACAACTGATTGAAAGTAATAATTTTTTTTGTCTATATGATACAAAACAATGGTTTTTTTAACTTCTTAATTTTAAATTGGATTGATTTTTTTTTGGTGACCTAAAAATGATGTGATGAATCAATTATCCATGGCCTTCATGCTTATGAGGCACTCCTCTCATAATTTCTTTCTGCTTGAAAGAGCTTCTCTCTCAATTTATGAGAAAAGATATTTCTGCAGTGAGGCATATCAAGGACATATGAGAGTTTACCTACCCTTGTCCTCCAAGGCTTCTCCTATGTGCCATAAAAATTAATAATGATGCAAATATATTCATCAAATATCAATTAATGTAATCCATTACATCAAAAGACTAGAGAAGAAAAATTACATGATCATATCAATAGACGCAGAAAAAACATTTGACAAGTTTTAACACCCATTAATGATTAAAAATTCAGCAAATTAAGAATAGAGGGGAACTTCCTCAGCTTGACAATAGAATGTTTATAAAACTCTACAGTTAACATTATACTAAATGGTGAGAAAGTGAAAGCTTTCCTGTTAAGATCAGAAACAAGGCTAGCATGATGCCTCTTACTACTACTTTTAAACACTGTGCTGAAAGCTAATGCTGTAAGACAAGAAAAGGAAATTAAAGGTATACTGATTGGGAAGGGAGAAACAAAACTATCTTTGTTCACAGATGATGTCATCATGTATCTAGAAAATCTGAAAGAATCAGCAAAGAAAATATATACACATATGGACACACACACTCGCTAGACCTCCTGGAACTGAGCAGTGATAATAGCAAGGTTGTACGATACAAGGTTAATATACAAACGTCAATCACTTTTATGTATATCAGCAATGAACAACTGAATTCTGAAATTAAAAACAATACCATTTACATGATCAACCCCCAAAATAAAATACTTGGGTAAAAATCTAATAATATATGTACAAAACCTGTATGAGGGAAACTACAAAGCTCTTATGAAAGAAACAAAGAAATAGTAAATAAATAAAGAGATATTCTATTTTCATGGATTGGAAGACTCAATATTTCCAAGATGTCAGTTCTTCCTAACTTGATCTGTAGATCCTGTGCTATTCTAATAATAATTCCAGAAAGTTATTTTGTAGTTATTTTGTAGATTTATTTTGTCTTAATAAATCTAAACTTTATATGGAGAGGCAAAAGACCCAGAAGAGCCAACACAATATTGAAGAAGAATGAAGTTGGAAGATTAACACTATATAACCACAAGACTTCCTATAAAGCTACGGTAATCAAGACAATGTAATTTTGGTGAAAAGAAAATGGATGAATCAAGAGAACAGTATACAGTCATGTACCATATAACACTATTTTGTTCAATGACAGGCTGTATATACAACTGTGGTCCCCTAGGTTTACAACGAATCATATATAGAAAGCTGACTTACAGCACTTGATATTGGCATTACAGGTTAAATAGGAGAAACGATTAGTATTTAGAGGAATGGTGCTGGGACATCTGATTTTCCTTAAGAAAACAATGTTTCAGAATATATATCATCTAGATTTCTGTAAGTATACTTCATGATATTTGTACAATAGTGAAATCACCTAACAATGCATTCTTCAGAACAAATCCCAGTCATTAAGTAATATATCACGATACAGAGCTCATATGCAGACTCACACAAATATAGTCAACTAATCTTTGACAAAGAAGCAAGGAGAAAATGGAGCAATGAAGAAAAGACTCTTTTCAACAAATGGTACTAGCACAACTGGTCATCCATATGCAAAAAAAAAAAAAAAAAAGAAAGAAAAATCTAGACACAGAGCTTACACCCTTCACAAAAATTAAATCAAAATGAATGACAGCCCTGAATGTAAAATGCAAAAATACTAATCTCCTGGAAAATAACATAGGGGAAAATCTAGATGACCTTGAGCTTGGCAGTGACTTTTTAGATAGAACACTTAAGCAATGATCTACAAAATAAATAATTGATAAACTAGTCTTTATTAAAATTAAAACCTTCTGCTCTGAGAAAGACAATGCCAAGAGAATAAAAGATAAGCCACATAATGAGAGAAAATGTTTACAAAAGAGGTGTCTGACAAAGGACTGCTATCTAAAATAGATAACGAACTCTTGCAATTCAGTGTAAAGAAATGAACAATTTGATTTAAAAAAAAATGAGCCAAAGACCTGAACAGACACCTCACTGGAGATGATAGACAAATGGCATATAATCCCATGAAATCATCCACATCATATGCCAGTAGGAAATTGAAAATTAAAACGACAATGCGACACCACCGCACACCTGTTAGAATGGTGAAAGTCCAAAACACTGACAGCACCACCACATGCTGGAGAGAATGTGAAGCAACAGGAACACTTATTCATTGTCAATGGGAATATAAAATAGTATAGTCACTCTGGAAGACAGTTTGGCAGTTTCTTACAAAACTAAACATACTTTTGCCCTGTAATCCAGCAGACATATCTCTTAGTATTTACTGAAAGGGGCTGAAAACTTACATCCACAGCAAAACCCGCACATGGATGTTTATAACAGTTTTATTTATTTATTTATTTTTTTATTTTAAAAGTTGCTCATTTTTAATTAGTTCCTGTGACATCATTTATCATGGTAAAGTGTGAGAGACCTGTTCATAAATATTGGAATTTGAAGGTTGCATTTATAGATAACATAGCTTCTAGGCTTTTTCTAACTGGTCAATTGTCTACAAGTCATTTGTCACAAGGACTAGACACACATTCTTTCTTTTTTTTTTTTTTTTAAAAAAAAACAAAAAACAGTTTTATTTGTGGTTGTCCAAACTTGGGGGCAAGCAAGATGTCCCTCAGTAGGTGAATGAATAAATAAACTGTGGTACATCCAGACACTGGAATGTTATTCACCACTAAAAAGAACTGGGTTATCAACCCATAGAAGACACAGAGGGATCTTAAATGCATATAACAAAGTGAAAAATAAAAAGCCAACCTGAAAAAGCTACATACTGTATGATTCCAACTCCATGACATTCTAAAAAAGGCAAAACTATGGAGACAGTGGTTGCCAGGGATTAGAAGTTGAGAAAGGATGAATCAGTGAAGCACAGAAAATTTTTAGGGCGGTGAAACTATTCTGTATGATACTACAATGATGGATACATTCTACTATGTATTTGTCAAAGCCTATAATGTACAATACCAATGTAAATTACGGACTTTAAGTGATAATCACGTGCCAATGGAGGTTCATTAATGAAAACAAATGTATTATACTACTCTGGTGTAGAGATCTTGATAATGGAGGAGGCTATGCATTTGGGTGGGGGTAAGAGGTAAATAGGAACTCTTTGTACTTTTCACTTAATATACCTCTGAACCTAAAACGTCTCTAAAAATAACATTTATTAAGAAGAAAATGTATATAATTAGCTCTCAACTAACAGACGAACTGTGCTTCATAGATTATGTAATGGTTTGAACCAAGAGCATGTTCCCATAGAAATATCCATGATACTTAAGATCCAAAGCTAAATCACATGAACCTTTTTAATTTACAACATGGCTGGAATTGTGTGGTTGGGACTGTAATTCCATCAATAAGAAAAAGCGATCCTTTGGGGAAATGCCTTGTGTGGCACATCATAATATGTGAATGACTTTCCTTCCTTTTGACCAGTTCTGCTTCTTGCCAGATGTTTATGAATGTATCTTTCATGTCTCATTAATTAAATACACATTTGTCGAGCATCTTTCCTGTCCTAGTCACTGTGCCAAGTGCTGGAATTCAATGATCATTAAGACAGTGTCTACAGATTCAAAATACTTAGTCCTGATTGTCCAATGTGAGAAGAGAGCAGCAAGGGTTCAGAGAAAACAATGCCAGTCTTGTTATGAAGGGTCAGTCATATCTGTATAACACTTGGGAATTTTAGAATGAAAAAAATACTATTAGAGTACATTAAAAGTATAATACATTTTAAGGTTTTCACACATCTCATATCTGATGTAAGTTCCATAGACACTATGGTGGACATTCTACAGATGATAAAACACAGTCGCTAAGATGTTTACTAAATTTTCAAGATCAGGCAGATAGAGATACGGAATCAGGTAACCAGAGACAGAGATATATACCAGGAAGAAAGACTTGGCCATGGGGAAAATGAGTCCCATGACATGACACTCTTTCACCTTATCCTAACTTCTTCTACCAAAGACTACTCTTTCTATATGTATCTTTTCAAATCAATAACTAAGAAAATAATGATAAGTCAGTTTGTCCAATATAGTGAGATTTTTGGAAAAATTTGGAGGCATGATTAATCCCTGCATACTTGGGATATTTAAACTAGTCCCTGGCTGCTAAGTGTCACATATTGCTCCCTAGACTATCAGAACTGAGAACAAACTTAGAGATAATGAAATCTCCTAAGATAAGGAAACAGGGAAAGATCTAGTGTTACAAAAATACCAGTTCCTTTAAAATTTCTTTGACTCTCAACCTTCCATTGTGTCCTATACACACGTCTATAATAAATATCACAATGTTTGTTAAAGTTTGTTTTATCTATCTGCTTGGGATGGAATAAACAACTGTGAATAGCTTGTGGCCAATAATTTCATCTTGTTAATCTTTGTATCTTTAACACCTAGCATGATGCTTAGGAACAACATAGAGAACTAATGTTTTGACAGTGTCAGTCTTTATTGAATAAATGAATAATTGAACACATGAACACAATTTAAGTCACCAAAAACTAATTCTTGGCATACTTGAGATTAGAACTCAAGTATTTTTACTACCATGTCAGTATTTTTGATATTTTCTATGTTACTTCCTCATTATTACAGTTACAAATATTCTCCAAGTGATGCTAGCCTTATTAGTAATTTTTGAACAAGTTACTGGAAATGAGATAATCATTACAATTGTGTTTATCTAGGATACCTGCTGTAAAGTTATCAATGTGTAATACCAGTATTGCGGCTTTCACTAAAACAGCCAAATAAGCCCTCTGATTTAATCAGATATTTTATATAATCCATATGGTAAAATGAGAACATTTATAATTGCCAGTTGTGAAAAGATCATAACAAAGCAGAAAATCAGCCTGACCCACACTCAATGCCTAGGGTATCTGAATAGGATTCCGAATTTTAGCCTGGGGATCAAAAGCAGGAATACGGAGGGAAAGAGAGTCTAGATCAACACAAAGCAGCACTTTCAAATCTGTCCAGAATGAGACGTGTGAACCGGGGCACCAGGAAAACCCAAGATATGTGGTTCAGAAATTGGTTAGAAAGCTAGGCAGGGAAAGCCATCCATCCATCCATATGTATCTTAAAGTGCTGGATTTTTATAAAGAGAACTATCCTTTTCTTTTTTCTTTCCTTTTCTTCTGTTCTTTTTTTTTTTTTTTTTCACTGAAACCTATAGCCTAGTCACTCTGAGCCCTCAGGCTGATCATAATGTTTAACCCAGCAGTGTTTATAAAAAAAACAAAAACAAAAAAAAACCCTTTGTTATATAATAACTCTGAAATAAATACCATTAGGTTGTAAGAAAAAAATACCAATTTTTTTTCTTAAGATATATAATAGAAAATAAATTCAGTTAAAAAAACTCTACAGGACACCAAAAGAAAAAGGATATTGTCTCTAAGTAAAGAAAAAAAAAACCATCAAAATGTTAAAATTAAATGTAACATAAATAACAACAATGGCAATTTCTGGGTTGTGGCATTATATTTTTTATTATGGTTTTTTCTATATTAAAATAATAAATGTCATTCTAATTTTTTAAAATCCTAGAAAATAATCTCATTGCTAGATGATCAAGCTATTCATGAGTTTCAGAAATCATTAACTTCCATTTTATTCTATTCATTATCATTTAACAATCTTTTATTGAGCAAAGCATTGTGCCAGATGTTAGGAAAGATAGATGGATGAAAGATAAACTGTGTCCTTAAAAGAGTTTACAATCTGATGGCAACAGTAATGCAAGGGAGCAAAGTACTGAGTTTGTGTAACTATGGAACTTCTGACCCCCTGGGGTCCAAATTGGAAGGCTGGCATTACATTCAAGCCTTTTGAATTTCTATCCATGGAGTATGATTATTCTGAACCAAATCAGAGCTACTGTTTAGGAAAGGTTAAGAAATAACCTCAAAAACTATCTTCTTTCTCTTCTACTTCAAAGAATAAGGTAGGTTGATTTGAAGATGACTGGACCATATAGAATGAAGGACAGAGAGAGGGTAGGGGGAGGAGATCATGGGCCAGTAATGTCCATACACTTCTTTTTTTAATTATTATTATACTTTAAGTTCGACGGTACATATGCACAACATGCAGGTTTGTTACATATGTATATGTGTGCCATGTTAGTGTGCTGCAGATGTCCATACACTCCTAAGAGCGCTGTGTTCCTTGGAGTGGTCAGTGAGGATGAAAATGAATTGGGACAGGTGGGGACCTTTTTGGGACTGGGTAAGTCCAACAACCTTTAAACCATAAAATCTTTGACATTTTGTATGGGAAGAAATAATGAGAGGCCATTTGATAATTCTTTTCTTGCAACTGTCCTTAAGACAGGAATAGTAACAGCCCAACTACAGAGTGCTCACCGTATAGTAAACACTGATTTAGGTGCTTTAGCATGTATATGTTTATGTTTATCATCACTCTTTGACGTAAGTACTGTTAAAATCTCCATTTTTTTAAAGAAAAGGGTAATGAGGCATCAAAAGCCTAAGTAACTTGTCCAATGGCACATGCTAGTAAGAAGGAGACATAAGATCAAATGCAGATAAGATTCAAATGTAAACATTTGGCTTCTGAGTGTATGTTTTTAACTATTTTGGTCTCCTACTTCTCCTAAAGATAAATACCACTCTGCCATCACATACACAAGGGAATCTATAACTCCCTCACTGACAGATAAATTATTTATTTTGCCTAGATCAAATTTCTCCTTTTTTCCTCTTTGATGCTGATGCCTTACTTAAAGATTAATATAAGGTCACCCATTGACATTCTCATCTTTACATATAATTACTGTCTTAACTTGTAAGTTACATTATAGCAGTAGGGGTGTGTATATATGCCAGGGTGGCTAGGGTTGATCTGTATTCTGATCTCTGTTGTTAACTTGGCCTCACCACCACCTTCTTCTAAGGTCTTATATATATCACAGAAGAGAAAGTAGGGACATTTCTCTTATCCCCTTCTTTAATTGGTTTCTGGCTAGAGTTTTGTGATAAAAGGCATTCATATAAGACTTGGAAAAAAGCAAGGGAATAGAGACATTATTCTTATGAGTCAGATGCAGCCAGATTCATAGCAGACATGAGATTCACAGTGGTCCAATTTAGTTTCCTCAAGGAATAGTGTCTTATTAGGGGTACATTTTCAAGTTCTGTTGCTATGGGTTAGACATTCAAAGGCACTGATCAAGAGAAGTCCATGTATAGTCTTCATCTCTACTGCTGTAGACATGCTCTTCATGTAACCTCATTGTTCAGGGATGGCTGATGACATTGGCCAAAGTCAACTGGCTGAGATGTTTTTTCCTGCTTAGTTACTTGGTGTTTCCTCAATGGTGGATGCTTTCTGGAAGGTGTTAATATGTGATACAAGGATCTTTAGACATGGTGCTCATTCCCATACATACATGCTCATGTTTCTGGCCCTGAAATTCTTCTCTTTTAAGCAGGCTATTTTGTTTTTTTAGAGCTGTTTTAGGTTGACACCAAAATTGAGCAGAAGGTCCAGAGATTTCTCACATGACCCCCTGTCATCACACATGCACAGCCTTCCCCATTACCAACATTCCACATCAGAATGGTACATTCGTTACAATTGATTAGCCTACATTGACACATCATTATCACCCAAAGTCCATAATTTACATTAGGTTTCACTCTTGGTATTGTACACTCTATGAACTTTGGCAAATGAATAATGACGTAGATCCACCATTAATAGTATCATATAGAATAATTTTATCTTATACCTCCATACTTTCTGGCTCCTGGCAACCACTGGTTATTTTCAGATTGGCTTTTTTCACTTAGTAATATACATTTAAGTTTCTTCCATGGTTTTTCATGGCTTGATAGCATATTTCTTTTTAGCACTGAATAATATTCCATTTTCTGGATGTACCATAGTTTGTTTACTTATTCATCTACTGAAGGACATCTTGCTTACTTCTAAGTTCTGGCAATAATGAATAAAATTGCTATGAAAATCCATGTACAGATATTTGTGTGGACCTAAGTTTTCAACTCTTTTGAGTAAATACCGAGGACCACAGTTGCTGGATCATATAATAAGAATCTGTTTAATTTTGTAAGAAATCACCAAACTACCTTACAAAGTGGTTATACCATTTTGCATTGCCACCAGCAATAAATGGGAGTTTCTATTGCTCCATATCCTTGCCACATTTGGTGTTGTCAGTGTTTTGAATTTTAGCCATTCTAAAAAGTATGTAGTGTTATCTCATTTAAAACTTTTTTATTTCCCTGATTACATATGATGTGGAGCATCTCTTCATAAGCTTATTTGCAATCTGTATACATTCTTGGGTGAGGTGTCTGTTAAGACCTTCTTCATTGTTTTAGTTAAGCTATTTTCTTATTGTTGAGATTTTATATTTTAGATAATATCCTGAATTTTTGTCTCCAAATTTCTAGTCTGTTTTCTTCCAGACCACTGACCAACCTGTCAAGCTGTTTACCACTGTCAGTCATTGACTTTATATTAATGTATTCTCACCTAGGCCACCTTAGGCCATTTCTCTTTCATTAAGAGTGGATAAATCAGGCTTACTGCTTATGCTTCTGCCTAGTAGGAATATTTTCTTCTCTAATATCTTTCATAGCCATTACTAAGTGTGACTGTAGTGCAGTCATTTAATTTTGGGTTGCACTCATATATAAAATTATGTGTAAACTGAGCTCAGTCTGTTTCCTCCCCTTTTGAGGGTTTTGTAGAACTCCTCTCCCTGCCCCATAGTTCCATCGTCAAGTATGCCATCGCTCCCTGGGCCAACTAAAACACCCTAGAGGCTGTCCCACAAAAGGCAAATAACTCCCCCTTACCTTAGCGTGACCCTGCTCTATAACCTCAGGAGCCTGCATTGTGGTACTCCCACTTGTCCTTGCCATAACCTCTATACTGCAACTTTTCCACCATTGACACCTCCAAACATAAAAGGTCTGTTGAACTGTGTGGCCCGAGTGTTAGGGCTGCTTGAACTGCAGCCTGGACCTGCTGCAGAGTCCTTTTGTGCTCTGGGCCTCTCAAAACTGGCTACTTTTCTTATCAATCAGTGTATGAACCAGACAAATATTCCTAAGTATGGAATGTGTTTTTCCTAGATTCTAAAAGTTTTCTTCTTTGTTATTGGAGATGCACATTATGACAATTTGCACTTTGCAGAGGATGTCTGGATAAATCCCTTACTACTGGCATTCTTTAATTATAGGCGTCTGGGTGGTAAGTGTCCAAATCATATTCTTAAACCCTTATCAGTACCAACTCTGACAAATTCTGATCTTTCAGGATTGAGGAAGTTGGAAGTGCAAGTCGTTCTTTGGAAGGTATGTCTGTGAAAGACATAGGGGGAAGAAGCAAAATTAGGTAGAAGAAGACTTCAGACCGTGATCCAGACCTGAAATCTGAGAAAAAAGGAGATTAAAGCAGGATTGTATAGAGAGAGCCTCAGACAAGGTCTCTGTCAGAGTTGAGGGGAGATTATCTGTTAGAGGAGTCCATGTTGGGGAGAAAAGACCAGGTGCTAGTAGCCTCTCCATGGTTGGTCTCAGGTTGAAGGCAACTTAGGAAGCCAGAGACTTGCCTTGAAAGCTCAGGCTGACTCAAAGCCTCTGCTTTGAAGGCTATCATCTAACTTTCCTCCTTTCAGCTTATTATAATTTTGTCTTTTTGGAAGGAAGATCTGAGTGGTTCACCTGTACAACTGCCGTATCAGGTGATTCTTATGCATAGTAAAGTTGGAGAATCACTGATATAAAACTCTACAGGTTGTTAAACAGATTTTTTTTTGATTTTACTCTGAGGGAAGTGGAAATATTAAAAGCTTTTCACTTGAGGAGTGTATGCCCTAAATGTTAGGGCTGCTTGATTTATTCAGCTATTAACAGGATGACTGCAGCTGTTGTGCTAAAGAGCAGGTTTGGGGCATAAGGGTGAGAGCAGGGTCACGAGTTAGGAGGCAGTAAATGATGGCAGCTTGAACCAGAGTGAAATCAGTGTAGATGCTGTGAAGTGGTTGGATTCTTAATATATTGTAAATAAATTCCTAACGAATTAGATGTGATTTTGAGGGAAAGAAAGGATTTGGGATGGTTCCAATATTTTGATCTAAGCCACTAGAAGGATGGTGTTCCATCAGCTGAAATGGGAAAGGTGAATGTATCAAGTTTCAGGGGATAAATTAGGACTTCAGCTTAAAACATATTAGGTTTGAAATGTCTCCTATACCTCTAGGTGACTGTATCAAGTAAGTAGTTGGCCAATCAGGTTTGGATGTAGGAGAGAGGTCCAGCTAGAGATAAAACTTTTGGAGTCATCAAATAGTATTTAAAGCCATGAGACTGAATGTTATTACCAAATAAGTAAGTATTGATAGAGAAGATGTCCATAAATTAAGTTCTGAGGAACCAACATTAAGAATTTTGAGACTACATAGAGGTAGAAATAGCAGCAGGATCTAAGAAGATGGGGTCATCAGGTAAAAGGAAAGCCAACAGTCTGATGGTCTAGAATCCAAATGAAGAAAGTATTTCCAGAAAGTGAATGTGATCAATAATGTCAAATGCTTCTGATGGGCCATGCATGATGAGAACTGAGTTTGACCTCTGGACTTTGCAATGTAGAGGTCATTATTGACCTTGACCAAAGCAGTTTTCGTAGCATGACAGTGGTGAAAAACCTGATTGGAATGGAAGTAGGAGAGAATGAGGGGAGAGGAATTAGAGATATGGAGAATAAAGCACTTTTCCTGGAGTTTTGCTACAAAGAGGGGCAGAAAAATGATGTGGAAGCCAGAGGATGAACTAAAGTTAAGAGAGGAGTTTGTTTTCCCAGATGGGAGAAATAATACCTTGTTTATACACTATTGGGAGTGATTCAGCACAGAGGAGAAATTTTATGCTGAAGGAGAGAGGGAAACATTGCTGGAGTGATGTCCTTTGGCCATTAAGGATCTTGCACAGGCATGCAGGGGCTATTTTTGGATAGAAGCAGAAACAGTTTATTTATAGTTGCACAAAGGAAGGCAGGGTTTATAGGTAGAGACGCTAAGGGGTAATAGTTGTGGTGAGAGTTGGTGTAAGTTCTCTTCTGATGGCTTTAATTGTCTTAGAAAAGTAGAAAGAGAAGTTTCTACTGGGGTGGAAAAGGAAGCATTAGAAAGTTGAGAAAAGAGAAGATATGTGTACCTTACAAATAGAGAAAGACATTCCAAACAGAAGAACTAGTTTTATGACTATTTGTCTGAATCACCACAAGTAGCTTTGTGTGGTTTGAGTGTAAACTTATAATTGGAAGAGGTTAGGATAGGGCTGGAAAGGTAGGTTGGGATCAGATTATGAGTGGCCTTGAGTGACATGTTAGTGGTTTAGATTTTTTTTCATAAACTGTTGGGAAGTATCAGTGTTTCAAAAGAAGGGAAATGATTAATTAGAATAGTATTTATGTTGGAAATATAGTCTTTTGACAGCTCACAGAATAAACTGAAGAGAGAAGTTCAGGTATCCTTCACTATATGAATGCTCACTCTCCAAATATTCACTGTAAATATTTGTAAAATTTATACGTAAAACTCACTACTTTAGTTGAAATCCAAGCCAGTATATCAGCATACATGTGCTAGCAAAAATAGTTTAGGTTGGAATCTGGACAAGAGGATTCAGAGAGCACTGCTTTCGTATCTTCTTTTCTGATAAGAAAACTTTTCATACTTCTGTTTTTAAAACATTTTGTGCATTCTTTTACTTATTTGCTTTACATTATTAAGTCGAAATGCTTTTAATTTATTTTTTGAAACATTCTGCAGAAAGAAATTTTCTAGAAAAGCTCATATGCTTAAAAAGATGTTGGAGGTGGTATAGTCTGTTGAACAAAGTAAATGCATAAAATATCTGAAGCTTGACCATACATATTTCTATATCTATTGTGTATATAAGGAGAAAATAAATATTATAAAAACATTGTTGATGCTGGATAGCATCACTGTGTTACTTGAGCACAGCATAATATTTTTTAATAACTAGAGAAATAGAGTATGTAATGGATTGAGAGCCACACTCAGCATGGGATGTAATTTAGCCTTGTATTGAGATAGCAGAAGACACTGGACATCTCTAAAGATCTGAAGAGGGCAGTGGAGAAAGGGAGTGATTAGCAGGGGAAACTGAGTTCCAAAGCAACTCAGGAATGGTTTGAGAAAGTTAAGAAGCTGTAAGATTATATAATTTAAAGATCATTGACAGGCCCACCCTTAAGCTTTGTACACAGCCTGAGGTAGAGTAAAATGAAGGGTTCCAGCCCACAGCTCACCCAACTTTGCTTCCATCAGCTATCCCATACTGTGAGGGGCTTTGCATATGTGAGCATGAATATTTCAGCCCACAGTGAAAGTTCCATTCACTGACTCTCTCCCCACCCCCAGGCTCAGGAAAGAGTCACAGTATGGCCACTGCTTGCAGGATCAGTCTAGAGAGAGGCATGTGCAGGCTTGTGTCCATTTGAGTAGGAAATTCTAGGGTCTTAGTTACCTGATTTTGATCTCAACAAGAGGTCTAGACACTAGGTGGACACATCCTCTTGATCTCTAGAACTATATTCCCTATGAGGAGGAGTCTGGCAGGAGGAAAGCCAGAGCCAAGCCCAGGCAGGTTTACTGAGATCTAAGGTAAATACTAATTAGGGTTGAAGCAGTTTCTAGTAATAGCAAGGCTGAATCCATCTTTCTTGGTGAAATACAGGGAACTACTAGTGGAAAAAAAAGTGTCATGAATAGAAGATGCAAAATCTTTAAAATAAATTTTAGATGATGCAGACAAAATTATTGCTGTTGCTTGTGAATATGATCATGACATGAAGAGAAACATCACGTTTAAAAAGATGATGATATGCATGGTGTCATACTCTCAGGAACCACATAATTGGAACCAAAATATTTCAAAGTGATTACTGAGACTTCCATCCCAATGCCTTCTCTATGGTTTTAGATGCCCATCTGAGTGTCAATAAGTATAACCTGTACTGCATACCTCAGATATCTACTTCTTTTACTCGATTTTGCCTCCAGCTCACTCTAACTGATCTTCACTTACCACCAAACTCCATTTTCCTTTCCTTAATACCAAACCTCACTCAAACAACCCTTTAATAAGCACTAAACAGTTTAGATTGTCTTTTTGTTTTTGTAATAGTTAAATTGCATTCGCTTTTATTATATTGTAAGCATATTACTACATTTCATTATTTATTTACATTATAGTTCATATGTATTGAAGTATAAAAGGAAAATATAATTTGTATAAAATTGTGTAGTTTTATTGTGTAGTGCAGATAAACACATTCACTGTACTCATTAAAGTTTAGATAATTAACAAACACAGCTCAAAGGAATCAGACATGACACAAACAAATGGAAAACTATCCCATGCTCATGTGTAGGGAGAATCAATATTGTTAAAATGGTCACACTGCCCAAAGCATTTTATAGATTCAATGCTATTCCCATCAAACTAATAAAGACATTCTTCACAGAACTAGAAAAAATATTGTAAAATTCATATGGAATAAAAAAAATAGCCTGAATAGCTAAGGGAATCCTAAGCAAAAAGAACAAAGCTGAAGACATCATGCTGCCTGACTTCAAACTATACTACAGGGCCACAGTAACCGAAACAGCATAACATTTGTACAAAACGGGCACATAGACCAATGGAACAAAACAGAGAGCCAAAAATAATACCACACATCTAAAATCATCTGATCTTTGCCAAAGCTGATAAAAACAAGCAATGGGGAAAGGACTACTTCAATAAATGGTTCTGGGATGACTGGCTAGCCATATGCATAAGATTGAAACTGAACCTCTTCCTTACACCATATACAAAAATTAACTCAAGATGCCATATGCATAAGATTGAAACTGAACCTCTTCCTTACACCATATGCAAAATTTAACTCAAGATGCATTAAAGATTCAAGTCTAAAACCAAAAATTATATCAATCCTAGACGATAACCTAGAAAATACCATTCTGGATGTATAACCTGGTGAAGACTTCATGACAAAGACACCAAAAACAATTGCAATGGAAATGAAAATTGACAAATGGAACCTAGTTAAACTTAAGAGCTTCTGCACAGCAAGAGAATCTATCAACAGAGTCAACAGACAATCTACAGAATGGAAGAAAATATTTGTAAACTACACAGCTGACAAAGATCTAGTATCCAGGATCTAAAATAAACTTAAATAAATTTATAAGAAAAAAGTCAACTTCATTAAAATGTGGGCAAAGGACATGAACAATTTTCAAAAGAAGACATACACATGGCCAATAAGTATATGAAGAAAAGCTCAACATCACTGATTATTAGAGACATGCAAATCAAAACCACGATGAGATACTATCTCATACCAGTCAGCATTGCTATTAGTAAAAAGTCAAAGAATAACAAATGCTGGGGAGGTTGCAGAGAAAGGGGAATGCTTACACAGTGCTGATGGGAAGGTAAATTAGTTCAACCATTGTGGGAAACAGTGTGGTGATTCCTCAAAGAGCTCAAAACAGAACTGCTATCCCACCCAGCAATCTCATTATTGGGTCATTGTACCATAGAGACACGTGGACACATATGTTCATTGCAGCACTATTCACATTAGCAAAGACACGAAATCAACCTAAATGTCCATCAATGGCCGGCCAGATAAAGGAAATGTGATACGTATGCTCCATGGAATACTATGCAGCCATAAAAAAGAACAAGATCATATCCTTTGCAGGAACATGGATGGCATTAGAGGCCATTATCATTAGCAAAATAATGCAGAAACAGAAAACCAAATACCACACATTCTCACTTATAAGTGGGAGCTAAATGATGAGAATGCATGGACACAAAGAGGAAAAACAGACACTGGGGCCTGCCTGAAAGTGGAGAGTGAACGGAGGGAGTGGATCAGAAAAAAAAAAAAAACAAAAACAAAACTATTGGGTACTAGGATTAGTACCTGGGTGATTAAATAATATATATAACAAACACCCATGACACAAGTTTACCTATCTAACAAACCTGCACATGTAGCTCTGAACCTAAAATAAAAGTTAAAAAGTTTAGATAATTAGATAATTGCTGCTTTGTATGCTATGTATCATGTAGGAATCCTTGAAGGATTACTTTATAGGTAGTTACAACAGTGCTTCTAAGGCTAGATGGAGAGAAAAGCTCATTTTTTTTAAAAAAAGGCCAGTCCCACACAGACCAATATTGCAGAAAAGATAGCAAAAATAAATTACTAGGGCATCAGGGTTAAACTGATAGACTTCAGGGAGCAGAGTTTGATAGTAGCATTTCCCATTGTCATTCCTATGCTGCAAACAATAGAGCTGTTCAAGAATGCCAGACATCCCTCATGAGTGTATTTCTCACAGTTTTGGTGAAAGGAGAGTACTCTGAACCCACCAGGGGATGTAATTAGAAGTGGAGTGAGCAGATTTAACTTGATAAATCTACTCCAACATTCCAAAGGCATTCTAAATATTTGGATATCTTACACTACAGTATACCAGAACATTCCAGCACTTCAGTTTTACTTTACTTAGCACAATGCTATCTTTAAAAATTAGAGAAATATAAAATGTAAGAGTGGTTATTAAATGATAGGTATGATATGATTTATTTCATATAACTTATAAACATGCAAAGAGATAATGTATAATATTATTTATAGTTATAGACATATGGAGCAAACTTCACAAAGTATACAGAAAAATAAACAACATTTCAGAAAGATAATTATCTCTAGGAAGGAAGGGAAGAAAATGAGAACAGGGAGTTTTATACATAGAACCTTATCTATAGTGTCGCATTTCTTTGAAAAACATTACCAAAAATATCTGAAGCAAATATAGCAAAATATTTATATTTGACAAATTTGGAAGGTGATACACTGTTTTTATTATCTCTCAAAATATGCTTGAAATTTTTCATTATATATGTATTTAAAATAACTAAAAGCAAATTTTATTACTTCCCTGTTTCTAGTCCGAGTGCCTGGGTGATGGTGATTTTATTTCACGTGACATAGGAAAGAAGAACAGATTTCCTCTCTCTCTCTCTCTCTCTCTCTCTCTCTCTCTCTCTCCTCTCTCTCTCTCTCTCTCTCTCTCTCTCCTCTCTCTTTCTCTCTCTCTGTCTCTCTCTCTCTTCTTTCGAGATGGAGTCTTGCTCTATCGCCCAGGCTGGAGTGCTCACTGCAAGCTCTGCCTCTTGGGTTCAAGCGCGTGTCCTGCCTCAGCCTCCCCAGCAGCCGGGACTACAGGCGCCCGCTGCCATACCCGGCTAATTTTTTGTATTTTTAGTAGAGACGGGGATTCAGCGTGTTAGCCGGGATGGTCTCGATCTCCTGAGCTCGTGATCCACCCGCTGCGGCCTCCCGAAGTGTTGAGATTACAGGTGTGAGCCACCGCCCCTGCTGAGGAACAGATTTCTAAGTAAAGATAGAAATTTACTTTCGAACTTAATGGGTTAGAGAAGCCCATTGTGTATTCCACCTATTATTGGGTGGAACAACGTATTGTGTCTTTTTCTCCCCCCCCCTTTTTTTAAATGAGTTTTCTAGACTGATAGGCATATCATGAAAATGAATGACTTTGACAGAGTATGTCTAGACGTTTGATGAAGAATGTAATGAAGCTTTACGTGTTCTCAGATGACTGGATAGAGAAATGTAGACTAAACAGAAGTCCAGTTAGCTGTGCTCAAGGTTTTACATAGGATTTGTGATAGTTTGGTCCTGAGTGTATTATTATTGTTAAAATTCAAACTTTAGCAAAATTAAGTTTAACAGTTTAAGCAAATAACTATTTGTGAGCCAAGCAACCTTCACAACCAGAAATTACCAATGAGATACAGAGACAGTTTGACTGGTGACATCTTGGCGTTTGCCTCATTTGAATATGGCCTAATTAATTGACTGCCTGTAACTGACTGAAGCTTGGCTGCTGTGATGGGCTGAGACTCAGCTATCTGTTTAAAAAGTATACTCCTAAATTAGGCTTTTGGTTAATTTATGCACTAAGTTAGGTTGCAGTTCATTACATGAGGACTCAAAGTACAGAGACATTCCTCATGCCAAATTTAATTTAACACGACAAAACAGCAAAGATGTCTGTAATCTTTAAAATGTATTTTCTTTGAGTTTTTATATAGTAGGTGGTAAGAAAGGGTTTGTGTATTAGTGTTCACAGCAGATAATAATAGCTAACATTTATTTAGTGCTCTCTTGGTGCTAGACTATGTTATAAATTCTATGTGTACTATCTCTTTTTAATAAACACAATGACTTTGAAATAAGTATTGTTACGATGCCGATTTCACAACTGTGATATTGTGGTACTTGTATTATAAGAAATACATGTTTAGTCTCTGTCCCTGCTTCCTGGCACACAGCTCCTAAAACTCTTGGAATCTCTGGAGTGATAAGAGTGTCTTTTATATGCTTTTATAGCTGACTAGTGGCTAGGACCCCTAGATAGCTTCAGGATGGGGGCTGGTCACCAGAAAGACAAAGGCATGATTATAGTTTTGGGACTTTCAGCCCCCAGCACACAACCTCTGGAGGAGAGACTGAGGTTGAGCTGATCACCAATGGCCAGTGATGTTATCCGTCATGCTTACTTAATGAAGCCTCTGTAAAACTGCAGAAGGATAGAGCTTCTGGACTGATGAACAAGCGGAGGCACCTGGGTGCACCTCAGAGCGGGCGTGGAAGCTCCACAACCCTTGCTACATACATTGCCCTATGCAGCTCTTCCATCTGGCTGTGCATCTGTTAATCTTTGTGATACGGTTAGTCTTTGTGTCTCCACCCAAATTTCATCTTGAACTGTAATCCCCATGACCCCCATATGCCTAGCGAGAGACCAGGTGGAGGTAATTGAATCATGGGGGTGATTTCCCCCATGCTGTTCTCGTGATAGTGAGTGAGTTCTCACGAGATCTAATGGTTTTATAAGGGGCTCTTCCCCTCTTTGCTTGGTGCTTCCCCTTCCTGCTGCCTTCTGGGGAGGGTAGCTTGCTTCCCCTTCACCGTCTGCCATGATTGTAAGTTTCCTGAGGCCTCCTCAGCCTTGCTGAACTGTAAGTCAATTAAACTACTTTCCTTTATAAATTACACAGTCTCAGGCAGTTGTTTATAGCAGTGTAGAAATGGACTAATACACGTTGTAATATCCTTTATAATAAGTGGGTAAACAAAAGTAAGCGTTTTCCTGAGTTCTGGGGGCCACTGTAGCAAATTAATCAAACCCTAGGCGGAGTGATGGATCAGAAGCACAGGTTACAATCTGAGGCTTGTTACTGGCATGTGAAGTAGGGACCAGGCTTATGGGATTTGAGCCCTTAACCTTTGAGATCTGACAGTATCTACATACAAGTAGATAGTGTCAGAATTGACTTGAATTATAGGATACCCAGCTGGTGTCCTCTAGAGTACCAATTGGTATGAAAGAAGTTCCCATATATCTTGGCGACCAAAGATGAAGTATTCTGTGTTGAGTGGTGAGTTGTGTATGTGAAAGTAGAAAGTAAAGTGTTTTTCACACCTTTCTTTTTCAAAACAACCAAGGAAACTCAGGTTAAGTGACTTCCCAAAGTTATTCAGTAGCTCACACACTTAATACTTGCCCTGAAATTTCCTAGGGGCCACAGGAGGAGGCAATATAACAACGTGGCTGGAATTTCAGCTTGCCATTCACTGACCCTGTGTTCTTGATAAAATTGTTTAACCTCTCTAATTCTCAATTCCCTCGCTACAAATGGCAGTAACAGTAAACACCTGATATAGTTGTCTCTGTGTTCCCACTCAAATCTCATCTTGAATTGGAATCCCCATGTGTTCAGGGACCTAGTGGGAGGTGATTGGATCATGGGGCTGGTTTCCCCCATGCTGTTCTCATGATGGATTTCTCACAAGATCTGTTGGTTTTAAAAGTGGCCGTTTCTCCTGCACTGTCTCTCTTTCTCCTGCTGCCTTGTGAAGAAGGTGCCTGCTTTCCCTTCACCTTCTGCCATGACTATGTTTCCTGAGGCCTCCCCAGCCGTGCAGAACTGTGAGTCAATTAAGCCTTTTTGTTTATAAATTACCCAGTCTCAGATAGTATATTTGTAGCAGTGTGAGAACGGACCAATACGGCACCTGATTTCACTGGGTTTCATGAAGAGAAATAAGATAAGATAGGACTTAATACAGAACCCTGTGTCATGGAATTCTGATTTCCCTGGGTTTTGTGAAGAGAAATGAGATAATACATATGTAGCACTTAATACAGAACCCTGTGTCGTTGAATGTCTTCCGGGAGAGACTTTGGTATACTACAAAAGGATGGCTAATATGAATGACAAGCTATTGAAGATATGTTTTGCCTGACACCCTAGATGTTGAAGCATCCTGTTGACTCTTATGTACAGAGTGGCTCCATGTTAATCACACTATGGATAATACGCATGTGGACCATTTTAGAATCAAATGTCGTCTACAATGGTGACAAAGCACAGAACTAACTTCTTGGACTTCTTTCTCTTGTTCGAAGAGTCCACTAGGCTACAGTCCAAGTCCATTTAGACTTTGGAAGATGGGGAAGAGTAACCCTGCTGATGTGTGAGGTTATCACGTATGTTTAAGTTTCTGACAAGCAATTAACTCACAGTGGATGTCCTGTCACTGCTAAGCAGGACATGGTGGAGCAGCTTCAAATGATAACTCCGTGATAAATACGTCTCTTGGCCAAGCTTGCCAAGCTCACTCAGATGGAAAAGGAATTGTTCTCAAGTAGCCAAGGGGAAGAGAGTAAAGCATTTAAAGGCCTTCATGTAGGTTTTCTCATTATAACTATAAAATAATATTTATTATATAAAATTTAGAAATAGAGATTTTCTTTTTGGTTCTTTTTAAAATTAATTTTTAACTTTTAATTTTTGTGGGTATGTAGTAGGCATATATATTTGTGGATTATGTGAGCTATTTTGATACAGATATGCAATATGTAATTATCACATTAGGGTAAATGTGGTATCCATCACTCAAACATTTATCCTTTGTGTTACAAACAATCCAGTTAAACTCTTAGTTATTTGAAAGTGAATAATTAAATTCTGACTATGGTCTGACTGTTGTGCCAGCAAATACTAAGTCTTATTTTATTTTCTGGTATCCATTAACCAATCCCATTTTCCACACACCCTCCCCCACCCCCACTTCCCAGCCTCTGGTAACCATCCTTCTACTCTCTATGTACATGAGTTCAATTGTTTTGATTTTTAACTCCCACAAATAAGTGAGGACATATGAAGTTTGTCTTTCTGTGTCTGACTTATTTTACTTAACGTAATGACCTCTAGTTCCATCTATGTTGTTGCAGGTGACAAGATCTCATTCTTTTTTATGGCTGAATAGTACTCCCTTGTGTATATTTACCACATTTTCTTTATCCATTTATCTGTTGATAGACACTTAGGTTGCTTCCAATTCTTGACCATTTTGAATAGTGCAGCAATAAATGGGGAAGTGCAGATATCTCTTAGATATACTGATTTTCTTTCTTTTGGATATATAACTAGGGGTGGGATTGCTGGATCATATGATAACTCTATTTTTAGTTTTTTGAGGAACCTCCAAACTGTTCTGCACAGTGGTTGTACCAATTTACAACCCCATCGACAGTGTACAGGGGCTTCCTTTTCTCCACATCCTTGACATTTGTTATTGTCTGTCTTTTGGCTTAAAGCCATTTAACTTGGGTGAGATGATATCTCATTGTAGTTTTTATTTGCGTTTTGGAAATAGATATTTTCTACATATATTAAAAGTAAGAACATTTTCCAGTGATAGATGGTCTAGTTATAGTCATACCCTTTTCTAGATTTTCTTTGAAATATGCAGTTTCATGAAAAAAGGAAAATTATTTTGAAAGTGAGTTTCACAGATATTTTTCATGGATGCGGTGTATTTCAGGCTGTGTCTTGAAAAATGTCTTGTCTATATCATACCATAAAATTCAAGTCAATGTGACGTGTGTGTGTGTATAGTTTTTTTTTTCCTTAAAAAAGTAGGCTCACTTCTCTGAATGCTGTAAAGGGCTAATTTAAACCTCCACAAAAGTGTTTATGCAGATTGTCTTTCTTCTGAGCATTCATTTTAGCAGGTGGTATTTTACACACTAATCATAAAATATGTGCTGAACTGACCCCACCCCTACCCTGCCCTGAAAAGCACAATTCTTTAAAGGAGTGATTACTTTACTTTGTCCTTAGCTTCTTGTTTTAAGACAGGACATTTCCAGCTATAGAATTCAGGAGAGTAAAAGTAGTTTTGGTAAAGTTTAAAGGGATTTTCTCAAAAGTATGAGTATTTGATTTCTCAATTCTCCAATAATTCTTTTTAAAATGTTCAGAGAAAAATTTGGAAAGCTAGAAATTACAATTATCTTTTACATGAAAGCCTTGTTTTCCTACACAGTGAACTTTTTTCTTTTTTTTTTGAGACAGAGTCTCGCTCTGTTGCCTGGGCTGGAGTGCAGTGTTGAAATCTCAGCGCACTGCAATCTCCTCCTCCCGGGTTCAAGTGATTCTCCAGCCTCAGCCTCCCGAGTAGCTGGGATTACAGGCATGGGCCACCACGTCTGGCTAATTTTTGTAGTTTTTAGTAGAGATGGGGCTTTGCCATGTTGGCCAGGCTGATCTTAAACTCCTGACCTCAGATGATTTACCCACCTCGGCCTCCCAAAGTACTGGGATTACAGGCGTGAACCACCTCGCTCTGCCTCCTATATGGTGACCTGAGACTGTTCCTCCTTACAGAACAATACACAGATTGCACTGCAAGTCACCGCCAGTAAGACGCCAGGTGGTTTCAGACTTGGTAATACTAGGCATGTGTTTTATACAAATACAAGAATTTCTATTTTGCCTCCTAGAAAAAACCTGAGTTTAATAAGTAAATGTATAAGTTATACAGGGAAATTATAAACTTCTCTTTGGAATTTTTTGTAAACAGAACAAATAAATTATGTAGTGAAATAATTCTACATTTTACAGACTGTTTTAAATCCTGACTTTAATAATTACTCTCAGGTGGCAGCTGTGATTCACAGATGAACCTGTAGAGTCTACAGAGAAGGCTGTAGTGATTGGGGAAGTTATTTACTCAGTCCTTGCCAAAGTCCTGCTCCCAGTTTGCTTCCTGAAAAGAGTGTCTGAACCAGAGACTATCAATGGATGAGGATGAAAGGAAAAAAATGTAGGGAGATAATCTCCCTATGTTTAGAATCTCTCATGGGAGTTTTGTGAGTTTTTTAAAGTGTACATGATCACGGATTAAAATCTTTAGATATGAAAGACAAGGAAGTATGTGGAGAGAATATGTAATATAGAAAAAAATACAGTTAGACAGCTAACCAACTAGCTGTATCGGATCAAACCTCTCTCTGAGAACAACCAAAATAGCTGAACAAAGGGGAAAAAAAAGAAAACAACAAATCAGTTGAAGATATCTGAGATCTTGCTGAGGCTGCCAAGATTTGTGAACTGAAGATCCTAGGGAGAAAGGAAGGGCAGAGAGCATGACATTAGGCATCACTTTTCTTTCAGGGCATTTGTAAATTTGAAAGCAGCAGAGAGGCTGAGGAGCTGAGCAGAGATATTGGTTAATCATGGGACTAGAGGAACAGGAATTAGAATTAGAATCTTTCAAGGCTACATCAGAGTTGTGTGGGTAAACTGGAAACAAACTCAAAAACGACAGAAGCTCAGCTTCATATTTATTCGATCCTCAAAGGGAAGCAAAACAGAAGAAAGATCAAAGCCAAGGATAGCCTGTCTCTTTCATATCAGTTACCAGAGACAAAGTGACCTCTCTCTTACCCAAGGCCAATCCCTCCTAGGGCTCTGACTTATTTATCCTCTCTCCACCTTGTGTTGTTAGTTATCTTTGCTCTCTCTCTCATGTACCTTATAACCACACCATAAGGCATTTTTACAATCCCAAATTCTTTATTCTTTTGGCATGCATCATGTCGTGAATTCAGAGGGATTTGTTTCTTGCCACACTACTCTTCACAGAAGCCCTTCCTTGAGTAGAATTAACTAGCACATCAACTAGGCATATGGACTTTTTCTGGGCCTCGTTTTATTGTTCCCCAGATGATTTTCATTAACACATTTCAGGCTACTGTAGATTGCTTAGTATGTTAATTAAACACATTAACTTTCTTGTCAAGAATCTTGCTTTTTGATTACTTACCGTTGTGCAAGCCAGGCTACATTGCAGACCCTGCCAAAAAAGCCCATGAAACACTGTTGTGTAGGGTCCACCAAATTACACATTTCAGCTAACTGTCTAGCCAAGGGTTAAAAATCAATATTCTGCCTAAGCTGAAGTTGAAGTTGAATATCACTTCATGGCATGAACTTCTGGGAAACAAGAATAAATATTAAATTTTCCACATTTTAACTTTGTCATTAAAAATGCTCATAGTCAAAGTGTATAATTTGATATTATTGTACAACACAATGATTTCCCAGCCTTCTCAGTGGAGGTCAATACACTAAGCCTTTGTAATGTTAATACAGTAGACTCTCACTTTCAATTCAGATCAAAGGAGGAGCAAACTATTCTGTTTTGAGCTCTGCCATTGTAAATATTGATGGTGAAATGGACTCTAAGTTGTTAAGATTTTCTGGGCAGAATTGCAACATATAAAGCATGTAAGTATATTAATTTTTACTCCAAGTCACATTTTAAATGTCTATATTTGAAAGTGAATGTTTAGGTAGTAATACTATACTTCGAATGATATGCAATCCTTATAACTAATATTTTTATGGTGATAATAATTTTGGTGTCTCATCCTTGATCATCAGCAAGTTTAGAGTTCCAGAGATGATAAGTAAGTCTTTGACTATTCTTCCAAAGAGCAAGGCTGAATCCTAAAACAAATTTTGTAAAATTTCAAGGTCAAATCAAATTCTGGTACATTTTTGTTGTGAGTAATTTCTTATTGCATAGTATCCATACTCTCATCATCTTCATTGTCATTTACTTTGTTGATCAACATATACAGCACCAAAGGAACTTAAAGTTGCCAGAGCACACAGGCTGAGTCTGTCTCCCATATTCTTCTTATTGGTTAGTTGTTTTATATGAATGATTATAAGATGGCAGTTTTGGTAGAAAGACCAGGCCCACAATACACCGCTGAAAGTGCTCTTGCCAAAGTCACCAATAATTTCTTTAACTGATTCTCAACTGACTTGATCTCTGGGCAGCAAATTTATTAGGTTGGTGCAAAAGTGATTGCGATTTTTGCCATTAAAAGTAACAGCAAAAACCACGATTGCTTTTGTACCAACCTAATATAATCTTGATTATTCCCTACTTTGTGAAATATTTTCCCCATTGTTGCTACATTTTTAAAACTTTCTCAAATTACTCTGCTTTTTCTCAGTTTCTTTTGAATTTCCCTGCTTTCTGCTAATCTTTTGTATATGAATTTTCTTCCAGATTCTAGCCTAGATAGAATTTTTATTTTTTTGTTTCACGTAGCCTCTCTGTGAGGATTATTTTTTTTCCTATTCACAAATTCAATTATATCATTTCTATCACGATGATTCTCAAATCTGTATCTTCAGCCAAGATATTTCTCCAGAGCTTCAGATCTAAATTGTTGGTCACCTACTAGATATCACCACATAAAATCCTATAAATGTCCCCCTTTAATGTTCTTTTTATCAGTGAAAATACCACCCTCTACCTAATTATAAAAGCCAAATGCCAAATAATTTTCCATGACTTGCCCTTTTCTCATTTACTTTTTATATGTAATCAGTTATCAAGCCTTGTGTTTCTATTTGATAAAATGGCTCTCTTTTTATTTTTTACTTACCTACCTTCATCTTTTGCTATTATCATTGTTCAGGCAATCATCTTTTGTCTTTGGCCTCAAAATATCTTACTTTTTGGTCTCCCATATTTTGAATTGATTTATTCCAAACATGTTTCTATTGGAGCCAGAGGAATGGTTCCAAAAATCAAATCAGATCATAGCATTATCCTGATTAAATACCATCCCCCATTACATTTAGAGTAATACTTCAATTGTGGGTTATTTATAAACTGCCTTCATTTAGCCACTCAATCCCATCTTTTTTCCTTCTCTCTTGTTTTCTCTGCTCCAAACATTCTGAAATTTTCTTTCTTTCTCTGAATAAATCATGAGTATTCTTACCTCTAGGCCTTTGCAGAAATAGAAGTTTTGGTGAAGTTTCAAGTTAATGGTTTGTGAATGTAAGACAATTCTATTTTTTTTTTTCAAAAACGGTTGCCAGGTTTGCTTTGTTGAATTCCTTCCCTGCTGGGCAACAAGAAATAAAGTGATATCTCAGTTTGACAAATAACTTTTTATTTACTTCTGATTAAATATAGTCCTAATTTGGGGTAGTAAAACATTCCTTTTTCAAAAGATTGGGCAGGGCTTCTGTATAGTACATATATATTTCTATTTCTTATGAGAGCACAAATAGCCATGGAGATAACACAGCTGTGACAAAAGGAACTGTATCCCCCCCCCACCCTTTCAGTTCAGAAGAATGCCAGTGGTTCCAACCCTCCCATACACACATTTTATCCTTAAATTCAAAAAAAAAAAGCAAATATTTACTAGAAGAAAGCCCCATTCCCACTCGCCAGTCCCTTTTCTTTTTGCCTAAAATGAAAACCTCATGCTCAGAGGTGAAGGTAGAGTTACAGCACACCTGAGGAAAAGTCCACAAGACTTGTGTTGTTAACCAAAAAACCAAACTCAGGGAAATATTTCAAAGAGGTGTTTTGAGTCAATATGAGTGACCCCGGCTTGGGGAAACACAGTCTCAAGGAGTTCTGAGAAAGTGTGCCTAAGGTTGTCAGATAACAGTTCTGTTTTATACATTTTACAGAGCCCGGAGTTATAGGCAAAAACATAAATCAGTATATGGAAGGTGTACACTGGTTTGGCCCAAAAATGCAGGGCATCTTGGAGCAGGAGCTTGTAAGTCATAGGTGGATTTATAGATTTTTTAACCTGTAAGTGGTGAAAGGAACAAAACTTTGTCTGAAAACTGGGAGTTAGCAAAAAGGAATGTTCCAATAAGGATGCTATGTCAGAGCCACAGTATGACCTGTTAACAGGACTGATGGTCAGCAGGTGTATGACTTGATTCTTGCCTTGTATGGCCATAGGTCTTGTTTCAAATTTGGTATCTTTTTTTTTTTTTTTGCCGCACGGAGTACATTTTGTTAGTTTTATGATCTCTATTTTAACATTAATACTGGTCAGTAGTTGTGCCTAAACTCCAAATGAAAGCGATTATAATGAGGTATATCCAACCTCCCTCCTGTCATGGGTGGGAAGTCAGCTTTTAAGGTTTCTCTGGGGTACTCTTGGCCCCAAGGGGGTCCATCCAGTTAGTGGGGGACTTAGGATTTTATTTTTGTTTACACATGGATGCTGGCCTCTAGCAGCTATTATTAACCTCTGGACTCCTTGTTAGGTGGGAAAAACCCTCAAATTCCATTGTGTAAGCTGTTGCAGTGAGTTTTCTGTTATTTATAGTTGAATGCAAGTCTTTATAGGGATATGAGGTGTTGAGAGGGTTATGGTGAGTTCTATTGGAGTGTCCCCTGATATGGTTTGGCTGTGTCCCCACCCAAATCTCATCCTGAATTTCCACAGGTTGTGGGAGGGACCCAGTGGGAGGTAATTGAATCATGGAGGCAGGTCTTTCCCATGCTGTTCTTGTGACAGTGAATAAGTCTCATGAGATCTGATGAATTTATAAAGGGGAGTTTCCCTGCACAAGTTTTCTTCTCTTGTCTGCCACCATGTGAGATGTGCCTTTAACCTTCCTCCATGATTGTGAGGCCTCCCCAGCCACGTGGAACTGTAAGTTCACTAAACCTCTTTCTTTTGTAAATTGCCCAGTCTCGGATATGTCTTTATCAGGAGCATGAAAATAGACTAATGCAGTAAATTGGTACCAGCAGAGTGGGGTGCTGCTGAAAAGATACCCAAAAATGTGGAAGTGACATTGGAACTGTGTAACAGGCAGAGGTTGGAACAGTTTGGAGGGTTCAGAAGAAGACAGGAAATATGGGAAAGTTTGGAACTTCCTAGACACTTGTTGAATGGCTTTGACCAAAATGCTGATAATGATATGAACAATGGAATCCAGACTGAGGCAGTCTCAAATGGAGATGAGGAACTTGTTGGGAAATACAGCAAAGGTGACTCTTGTTATGTTTTAACAAAGAGACTGATAGCATTTTGCTCTTGCCCTAGAGATTTGTGGAACTTTGAACTTGAGAGAGATGATTAAGGGTATTTGGCAGAAGAAATTTCTAAGCAGTAAAGTATTCAAGAGGTGACTTGGGTGCTGTTAAAAGCATTCAGTTTTAAAAGGGAAACAGCATAAAAGTTTGTGAGACCTCCCCAGTCACAGGGAACTGTAAGTCCATTAAACCTCTTTATTTGTAAATTGCCCAGTCTCAGGTATGTCTTTATCAACAGGGTGAAAATGAACTAATGCATCCCCTATTAGTAAACTCTGTGGTGGGAGGGTTGGAACCACTGGCATTCTTCTGAACTCAAAGGGTGGGGGTTATACGGTTCCTTTTGTCACAGCTGTGAAGTTATCTCTGTGGCCGTTTGTGCTCTCATAAGAAATAGAAAAACAGCAGCCATCATCATTTGTTATCCTCGTATTACATATATTACATCCTCATAGCGCTGTTCTCTGAGTCGGGACACTCTTCAATCCCTGTTACCCCTTTACTAACCTGCTCACTTTAATTTTCTTAGTTTAGACAGCATGTCCTTGAGAAAATATTAGGTGATCCTGTATATTAGTTTCCTAGGGCTTCTGCAACAAATTACAACAAATGTAGTAGCTTAAAACAGTGGCAAGTTTATTATCTCACAGTCTAGTGGGCGGAAGTTTGAAATGAAGGTGTTAAAAGCACCATGTTCCCTTTAAAGGCTCTAGGGGAGAATGCTTCCTTTTTTTTCTTTTTTTTTTTTCTTGTGGCTTCTGGCATTTCTTGGCTTCTGGCAGCCTAACTCCAAATTCTGCCTTCATTTTCACCTGGCCTTCTTCCTTGTGTTTTTGCCATATCTTATTTTATAAGGATGCTAGTCATTGGATTTAGGGCCCACTCTAAATCCAGGATGATCTTATCTCGAGATCCTTAATAAAGGCACATTCATAGGTACCAGGGGTTAGGACTTGGATATATCTTTGAAGAACACAGTTCAGTCCACTGAACCCTCCATGTCTAGATTAAGTGTTTTCACATGTCTCCCATAAACTGCTTATATCCCCAGAGTACCAATTATTATAACGTATTTTAAATGCCTTTGTGTTTATCTCTATGTCTTTGTTCATTGAAGGCAGGGATTGGGTCTTCACATCCCTCAATGTCTAGCGTGGTGCCTGGAACATAGTAGAAAATCAATAAATATCATTAAATGAATGAACTAAAACCAATAAATATTACCACAAATGGGACACATTCCGGGTTAATATAAGGATATAGGAAGTAACATTTTGTTACTTTAAAGCTTGTTACTTTAGGAGCCAAAGACAGAGTTAATCTAAGTGAGAAAATTATTATTTTGTGTACAAAAAATTCTGTAATACATATTATGCAAATATAGGTTTCCGAATTAGTTTGGGTGGGAGAAGCTGGATAGAGGGTGAATTGTTCTCCATAATAAAGTAAGAAAGAATTGTCTGTTTGCCAGTTGAGCTCTGGACATTTTAGGTTGGAAGGAAGAGAATGGGAGACAAGTATCTGAGAGAGTGGGTGAGAGATAGTGATAGACCACAGACTAAGGAGAAGAAAGGTCAGTCAGAAATTAAACCCCTGTACAGCATATGACTAAGGGTCTTTGTAAATGTCATATCTAGTTGCTCTCCTTCTGTGACCCTGCCAACTTGCAGTAAAACATTTCATAAGCAGCTTTCAGTAGTTGGTATTTTAGAAAATGAAATGTGGGCAAGACTATCCACACTTGAGTCACAGCATTGCGTCAAGGTAGATAGCAGCCTCTGTAATAAGATTGAAAAGATTAGATGGTGCGCTTAATGTGAGTAGGAATCCAGAATGAGACTTGTCCAGGAGATTGATTAGTAGATCCACAAAGTTCTCCCTAGAATATTGGAGGAAAACTGCAAATTTCTAAGCATAAAAGATGAAAGCTTGAGCCATTTTGCTTTTGGATTAATGAAAATTAGTATATAGAAAATTGTATATTAGAGACACATGAATAACTTAAGTAACAGCTATTTTAACAGCCTGAGGCACCCTTAGGTGAAAATACAATGAGTATTTTGGCACTATAGGTGTATAAACCTGATCCAGAAGACAGTTTGGCAGGGACATTGTATAGTAGATTCATGTTTTTGACTTTTGAATATCTCCTATAATATCTATGATGCTCTATGGTGCAATGATTCTAAGATTCTAAGGTTTAATGTGCCAAAGTGTAATTTTGGGGGGAAGGGAGTAGAATTGTTTGTACAGATCAACTCTATAAATAGGTCATTGATGGTGAATAGTTTCAAAAAAATAAGAAAGCGTGTCTTCCCACCTGTTTGAGCAAGGTTTTTGTCTCACATGTTGCCCTAGGTTATGCTCAGATGATGGCATGTTCACTCTTACTCATTTCTGATTTTCTCTCTGTGAGTCTAAGTTCTATGTTCATGGATCCTGGGTAGCTATTCCTTCCCACCCTAGCACCATTCTCTATGAGCTTGCTATAAAAAAAGATTCACAGTGTTCTACAAATTCTGGCTGGCATTCAGAGAAGATTTCAAATAAAGCTCCAGATGGAGACACCTACGTGAATCTAGAGGATGAATGACTAAACAAAACAAGTAAATGTCACCACTACCTTATATGTTAAAAGAATAGAACATGTAAACATGCCAACAAAAGTTCAGTCTCTAAACTTTGATGATTTTTTCCCCATCAGAGCCCCTTTGATTATTGCTAAGAGTTTGCATTGCAGACATTTATTAAAGAATCTTAACAATATAAGCAAGATGGACTATTTCCTGCCAGATTTGGGGCCTGATGTTTGCTTTTATTTGGAATTAAATAAAACTAGATTTTTCTTGCTACAGTTTGGTAATAGTTGACTGAAAGCATAAATGAAATATCTCCGTGAGGTCAGGACATTGGTAATTGCTGTATTCTATTGCCTAGAAAATTATCAGAATCATAGTAAGAACTTATAAAGTGTATTTGGAATTAACAAATAGTTCTTATGTAAGCAAGAAAGTTTTTAAATGAGTGATTTGAAAACTATGATCATGCTAAGAAGGAAACACAAAGAGTAAAGTGAGAGCATAATTTGTCAAGGCCATGTAATTGAAAGTGAATTGAAAGAGTGATGGATGGAGGAGACTTGAAGTAAGTGCAAAGGCAGAGAAAAAGCATTATAGGCAGGAGCACATGCTGGAAACTCCAAGGAAAGAAGAGACTTCAGGTGTTTTAGAAATGTAAAAGCAGGCTAGCATGGGTGGAGCAGTATGACTGAGAAGAATTACTATGTAAGCTGAGAGGAATAGACAAGCATCGAATGATTTGTGGTTGTGAAGGCTGGGATAAGGAACTTTGAATTATTCTAAGATAAACAGAATATCAATGAAGGGTTTTACACTGGATCTTAGCCAAAAGGCCAAGAAGTGATCACTGAAGGGTTTTAAGCAGGATTATGCCATGATCTGATTTAGGTTTTTGAATATTCTGGCTGCTATATAAAGAAAACATTAGGGACAGTCATGGTCAACAGTGCTGGGAGGCCAGGCAAGAGAGGTGATTATCACTGAGGCTAGGGTGATGGCAATGAAAATGAAGAAAAGAGAGTGTCATCATGATGAGTTTTGAAAATAACACAGAACCCATTTGTTTATCAATTGGCAACAGAAGAACAAGGTGAAGGAAAGAGACAATGAAAAATGACTTCTATTTCTTTAACTAGAACAATTAGTGTTGTCTTGTTTCTAAAATTTATTTTAATTGACAAATAAAAATTATGTATATTTGTGGTATAAAACACAAGGTTTTGAAATATGTATACATCGTGGAATGGCTAGAACAAGCTAATTAACGTTATCTCACTTACCATTTTTGTTGTGAGAACACTTAAAATGGACTCTAAGCAATTTTGAAATACACAATACGTTGTTTATAGTTATAGTCACCATATTCTAAAATAGATTCCTTGAACTTGTTCCTCTTGTCAAACTGAAACTTTTTATCTTTTGACCAACATTTCACGAAGCCCTTCCCCTCTGTAGGTACCCCCTCAACCCCCTAGTAACTACTATTCTACTCTCTGCTTCTATTAGTTCAGTTATTTCTTAGATACTACATGTAAGTGAGGTCATATAGCATTTATCTTTCTGTGCCTGGTTTGTTTCACTTAACATAATGTCCTTCAGGTCCATCCATTTTCACAAATGACAGGATTCTCTTTTATTTTTTATGGTGAAATGGTATTCCATTATGTGTATGTACCACATTTTCTTTATCCATTCATTTGTTGATGAACTCTTAGGTTGATTCCATATCTTGGCTATTGTGAACAATGCTGCAATGAACTTGGGAGTGCAGATATTTCTTTGGCATGTCGATATCTCCTCCTTTGGATACATACCCAGTAGTGAGATTGTTCAACCATATGATAGTTATATTTTTATTTTTTTGAGAAATTGCTATACTGTTTTTGATAGTATTAATTTACTTTCCTACCAACGGTGTGCAAGGGTTTCTTTTTCACCAAATCCCTGCCAATACTTATTATCCTTTGTCTTTTGATGATGATCATTCTAACAGTTATGAGGTGACATCTCATTGTAGTTTTGAGTTTCTGATGATTAGTTAAAAAGTACCATTTTTTCTCTGTACCCGATGGTCATTTGTATGTCTTGTCCTGAGAAATGTCTATTTTGGTCTGTGAACTTTTCATGGAGTTATTTATTTTCTTACTATTGAGTTGAGTTCCTTATCTATTTTGGATATTAACCTCTTATCAGATGTATGGTTTGCACATATTTTGTCCCAATCCATGAATTTTTCTCTGATTATTTCCTTGGGTGTTCAGAGCCTTTTGATTTAATGTAATCTTATTTGTCTGTTTATACTTTTGTTGCCTGCACTTTTGGGGTCATATCCAAAAAAATTATTACCCAAGCCAATTACTGAAAGAATTTTTCCTATGTTTTCTTCTAGTAGTTTTACAATTTTAGGCTTTAACATTTTGAGTCTTTACTCCATTTTGAGATGACTTTTGTATGTAGTGTGAGATAAGGATCTAGTTTCATTATTCTGAATGTGGATATCCAGTTGTCCCAATCACTATTTATTACTATGTATATACTTGCATCTTTGTTGAACATCAATTGACTAAAACTGTGTGGATTTATTTTTGGGCTCTCCATTCTGTTCCCTTGGTCTGTGTATTTGTTTTTATCCTAGTACCATAATGTTTTTATTAATATAGCTTTGAAGTATATTTCAAAGACAAGTAGCATAATGCCTTTAGCTTTGTTCCATTTTTTTTTTTTAAATTTAAGTGCTAGGGAACATGTGCCCAACGTGCAAGTTTGATACATAGGTATACATGTGCCATGTTGGTTTGCTGCACCCATCAACTCGTCATTTACATTAGGTATTTCTCCTATTGCTACCCTCCCTCAGCCCCCCACCCCCCGACAAGCCCCATTGTGTGATGTTCCCCACCATGGGTCCCAGGGTTCTCATTGTTCAATTCCCACCTACGAGTGAGAACATGCTGTGTTTGGTTTTCTGTCCTTGTGATAGTTTGCTGAGAATGATGGTTTTCAGCTTCAACCATGTCCCTGCAAAGGACATGAACTCATCCTTGTTTATGGCTGCATGGTGTTCCATGGTGTATATGTGCCACATTTTCTTAATCCAGTCTATCATTGATGGACATTTGGGTTGGTTACAAGTCTTCGCTATTTTGAATAGTGCTACAATAAACATACATGTGCATGTGTTTTTATAGTAGCATGATTTATAATCCTTTGGGCATACACCCAGTATCGCTGGGTCAAATAGTAATTCTAGTTCTAGATCCTTGAGGAATTGCCACACTGTCTTCCACAGTGGTTGAACTAATTTACATCCCCACCAACAGTGTAAAAGCGTTCCTATTTCTCCACATCCTCTCCAGCATCTGTTGTTTCCTGACTTTTTAATGATTGACATTCTAACTGGCATGAGATGGTATCTCACTGTGGTTTTGATTTGCATTTCTCTGATGACCAGTGATGATGAGCGTTTTTTCATGCGTCTGTTGGCTGCATAAATGTCTTCTTTTGAGAAGTGTCTGTTCATATCCTTTGCCCACTTTTTGATGGGATTGTTTGTTTCTTGTAAATGTGCTTAAGTTTTTTGTAGATTCTGGATATTAGCCCTTTGTCAGATGGGTAGATTGGAAAAATTTTCTACCATTCTGTAAGTTGCCTGTTCACACTGATGGTAGTTTCTTTTGCCATGCGGAAGTTCTTTAGTTTAATTAGAACCCATTTGGCTTTTGTTGCCATTGCATTTGGTGTTTTAGTCATGAATTCCTTGCCCATGCCTATGTACTGCATGGTATTGCCTAGGTTTTCTTCTAGGGTTTTTATGGTTTTAGGTCTAACATTTAAGTCTTTAATCCATGTTGAATTAATTTTTGTA
>NW_012115132.1:2625348-2642897 GCF_000951035.1 Colobus angolensis palliatus
TTTGTCATAAATAGCTCTTATTTTGAGATACATTCCATCAATACCTAGTTTATTGAGAGTTTTTAGCATGAAGGTCTCTTGAATTTTGTTTGAAGGCCTTTCTGCATCTATTGAGGTAATCATGTGGTTTTTGTTATTGGTTCTATTTATGTGATGGATTACGTTTATTGATTTGTGTATGTTGAACCAGTCTTGCATCCCAGGTATGAAGCCAACCTGATTGTGGTGGATAAGCTTTTTGATGTGCTGCTGGATTCAGTTTGCCAGTATTTAATTGAGGATTTTTGCATCGATGTTCATCAGGGATATTGGTCTAAAATTCTCTCTTTTTGTTGTATCTCTGCCAGGCTTTGGTGTCAGGATGATGCTGGCCTCATAAAATGAGTGAGGAAGGATTCCCTCTTTTTCTATTGATTGGAATAGTTTCAGAAGGAATGGTACCAGCTCCTCTTTGTACCTCTGGTAGAATTTGGCACTGAATCCATCTGGTCCTGGACTTTTTTTTGTTTGGTAGGCTATTAATTATTGCCTCAATTTCAGAGCCTGTTATAGGTCTATTCAGAGATTCACCTTCTTCCTGGTTTAGCCTTGGGAGGGTATATGTTTACAGGAATTTATCAATTTCCTCTAGATTTTCTAGTTTATTTGTGTGGAGATATTTATAGTGTTCTCTGTTGGTAATTTGTATTTCTGTGGGATCGGTGGTGATATTCCCTTTATCATTTTTTTATTGTGTCTATTTGATTCTTCTCTCTTCTTTATTAGTCTTGCTAGAGGTCTCTCAGTTTTGTTGATCTTTTCAGACAACCAGCTCCTGGATTCATTAATTTTTTGAAGGGTTTTTCGTGTCTCTAGCTCTTTCAGTTGTGTTCTGATCTTAGTTATTGCTTGCCTTCTGCTAGCTTTTGAATGTGTTTGCTCTTGCTTATCTAGTTCTTTTGTGATGTTAGGATGTTGATTTCAGATCTTTCCTGCTTTCTCTTGTGGGCATTTAGTGCTATAAATTTCCCTCTACACACTGCTTTAATTATTTCCCAGAGATTCTGGTATGTTGTGTCTTTTTTTTCATTGGTTTCAATGAACATCTTTATTTCTGCCTTTATTTCATTATTTATCCAGTAGTCACTCAGGAGCAGGTTGTTCAGTTTCCATGTAATTGTGCGGTTTTTGAATGAGTTTCTTAATCCTGAGTTCTAATTTGATTGCACTGTGGTCTGAGAGACAGTTTGTTATGATTTCTGTTCTTTTACATTTGCTGAGGAGTGCTTTACTTCCAACTATGTGATCAATTTTAGAATAAGTGTGATGTGCTGAAAAGAATGTATATTCTGTTGATTTGGGGTGGAGAGTTCTGTAGAGGTCTATTAGATGTGCTTGGTGCAGAGCTCAGTTCAAGTCCTAGATATCCTTGTTAACCTTCTGCCTCATTGATCTGTCTAATATTGACAGTGGTGTGTTAAAGTCTCCCGTTATTATTGTATGGGAATCTAAGTCTCTTCATAGGTCTCTAAGGATTTGCTTTATGAATCTGGGTGCTCCTGTATTGGGTGCATATATATTTAGGATGGTTAGTTCTTCTTGTTTAATAGATCTCTTTACCATGTATTGGCCTTCTTTGTCTCTTTTGATCTTTGTTGGTTTAAAGTCAGTTTTATCCGAGACTAGGATTGCAACCCCTGTTTTTTTTCTTTCCATTTGCTTGATAGATCTTCCTCCATCCCTTTATTTTGAACCTGTGTGTCTCTGCATGTAAGATGTGTCTCGTGATGGAACTTGACTCTTTATCCAATTTGCCAATCTGTGTCTTTTAATTGGGACATTTAGTCCTTTTACATTTAAGGTTAATATTTTTATGTGTGGATTTGATTCTGTCATTGTGATGTTAGCTGGTTATTTTGCCCGTTAGTTGATGCAGTTTCTTCCTAGCATTGATGGTCTTCACAATTTGGCATATTTTTGTAGTGGCTTGTACCATTTGTTCCTTTCCATGTTTAGAGCTTCCTTCAGGAGCTCTTGTAAGGTATGCCTGGTGGTGACAAAATCTCTCAGCATTTCATTGTCTGTAAAGGATTTTATTTCTCCTTCACTAATGAAGCTTAGTTTGGTTGGTTATGAAATTCTGGGTTGAAAATTCTTTTCTTAAAAATGTTGAATATTGACCCCCATTCTCTTCTGGCTTGTAAGGTTTCTGCCAAGAGATCCACTGTTAGTCTAATGGACTTCCCTTTATGGATAACCCAGCCTTTCTCGCTGGCTGCCCTTAAAATTGTTTCCTTCATTTCAACCTTGGTGAATATGACAATTATGTGTCTTGGGTTGCCCTTCTTGAGGAGTATCTTTGCATCTTCTCTGTATTTCCTGAATTTGAATGTTTCCCTGCCTTGCTAGCTTGGGGAAGTTCTCCTGGATAATACTCTGAAGAGTGTTTTCCAATTTGGTTCCATTGTCCCTGTCACTTTCAGGAATACCAATCAAACATAGATTTGGTCTTTTCACATAGTCCCATATTTCTTGGAGGCGTTGTTCATTTCTTTTAAATCTTTTTTTCTCTCAACTTGTCTCCTTGCTTTATTTCATTCATTTGATCTTCAATCACTTATATCCTTTCTTCCACTTGATCAAGTCAGCTATTGAAGCTTGTGCATGCATCCTGAAGTTCTTGTGCCATGGTTATCAGCTCCCTCAGGTCATTTCAGGTCTTCTCTACACCACTTATTCTAGTTATCCATTCAGCAAACCTTTTATCAAGGTTTTAGCTTCCTTGTGATGGGTTAGAACATGCTCCTTTAGCTCGGAGAAGTTTGTTATTACCGATCTTCTGAAGCCTACTTCTGTCAACTCGTCAAAGTCATTCTCTGTCCAGCTTTGTTCCATTGCTGAAGAAGAGTGTGATACTTTGGCGGGGAAGAGGCGCTATGGTTCATAGAATTTTCAGTTTTTCTACTGTGGTTTCTCCCCATCTTTGTGGTTTTATCTACCTTTGGTCTTTGATGTTCGTGACCTACAGATGGGGTTTTGGTGTGGATGTCCTTTTTGTTGATGTTGATGTTATTCCTTTCTGTTTATTAGATTTCCTTCTAAAAGTCAGGTCCCTCAGCTGCAGGTCTGTTGGAGTTTGCTGGAGTTCCACTCCAGACCCTGTTTGCCTGGGTATCACCAGCAGAGGCTGCAGAACAGCAAATATTGAAGAACAGCAAATATTGCTGCCTCATCCTTCCTCTGGAAGCTTCATCCCAGAGGGGCACCTGCCTCGATGAGGTGTCTGTTGGCCCTTACTGGGAGGTGTCTCCCAGTTAGGCTACACAGGGGTCAGGGACCCACTTCAGGAAGCAGTCTGTCTGTTCTCAGAGCTCAAATGCCATGCTGGGAGAAGCACTGCTCTTTTCAGTACTGTCATTCAGGGACATTTAAGTATGTAGAAGTTTCTGCTGCTTTGTGTTCAGCTATGCCCTGCCCACAGAGGTGGAGTCTACAGAGGCAGTAGGCCTTCCTGAGCTGTGGTGGGCTCCTCCCAGTTCCAGCTTCCCGAACAATTTGTTTACCTACTCAAGCCTCAGCAATGGTGGATGCCTCTCCCTCTAGCAGGCTTCAGCCTCGCAGGTTGATCGCAGACTGCTGCGCTAGCAGTGAGCAAGGCTCTGTGGGTGTGGAGCCCACCGAACCAGACACAGGAGAGAGTCTCCTGGTCTGCCAGTTGCTAAGACCATGGGAAAAGCTCAATATTTCAGCAGGAGTGTCCCATTTTCCCAGGTACAGTCTGTCATGGCTTTCCTTGGGTAGGAAAGGGAAATCCACTGACCCCTTGCACTTCCCAGGTGAGGCAATGCCCCACCCTGCTTCAGCTCACCCTCCATGGGCTGTACCCAGTGTCCAACCAGTTCCAGGGAGATGAACCATGTACCTCAGTTGGAAATGCCAAAATCACCTGTCTTCTGCATCAATCATGCTGGAAGCTGCAGACCAGAGCTGCTCCTATTTGGACATCTTGGAGCATCTGGCTTTGTTCTTTTTGTCGAAGTTTGCTTTAATTCAGTGATTTTATGGTTCTATATAACTTTTAGAATTGTTTTAGCTAATCTGTGAAAAAGTCATTGGAATTTTAATAGGGATTGCACAGTCTGTAGATAGCTTTGGCAGTATGGACATGTTAAAGAGATTAATTCTTCCAATCCATGAACACAGGATGTCACTCAATTTATTTTTGTCTTTTTTCTATTTATTTTGTCTCTTTTATAGTTTTCAATGTACAGAGCTTTCACGTCCTTGGCAATATTTATTGCAAAGTATTTTTTTTCTGTACTATTGTAAGCCATATTATTTTCTTAATTTCTTTTTGGGATAGTTTGTTAGTATATTGAAATGTTATTGATATTTTATATGTTTATTTTGTGTCCTCAACTTCACTGCATTTGTTTACTAGTTCTAAAACTTTTTGTGGTCTTTAGTGTTTTCTACATATAAGATCATCTGTATACAGAAAATGTAATGTCTTCCTTTCCAATTTTGATGCATTTTCTTTCTTTCTCTTGCCTAATTGCTCTAGCTAGAACTTCCAGTACCACATTGACTGTAGATGGTGAAAATGATCACCTTTTTTCCTGATCATAGAGGAAAAGCTTTCAACTTTTCACCATTAAGTATAATGTTAGCTGCAGGCATATCATATATAGCCTTTATTGTGTTGAGTTTTGTTGTTTCTATTTATAATTTATTAAAAATCTTTCTCATGAAAGAACGTTAAATTTTTGTCAGATTTTCTGCATCTGTTGAGAAGATTATACACATTTTGCCCTTCATTCTATTAATGTGGTATATCCCATTTATAGATGTGCATGTGTTGAACCATACTTGCATCATCCCTGGGATAAATCCTACACGCTCATGGTGAATTATTCTTTTAAGTTGCTGTTGACTTTAGTTTGTTAGTATTTTGTTGTATTTTTGTATTTATGTTCATCAGGGATATTGGCTTGTAATTTTCTTTTCTTGTGATGTCCTTGTTTGGCTTTGGTATTAGGGTAATGCTGGCCACATAAAATAAGTTTGGAAATATTCCCTCCTCAAAGTTTTGGAAGAGTTTGAGAAGAATTGGTATTAATTCTTTAAATGTTTGGTAGAGTTCAGCAATAAAGTCATCAGGTCTTTGGCTTTACTTTGATAGGAGACATTTTATTACTCAATCTCCTTAATTACTATTGGTCTATTCAGATTTTCTATTTTTTTATAATTCAGTATTGATAGTTTATATGTATCTAGGAATTTATTTCCTCTAGGTTATTCAATGTGTTGGCATATAATTGTTCATAGTAGTCTCTTATGACCTTTTGTATTTCTCTGATATCAGGTGTAATGTTGCCTCTTTAATTTCTGATTTCATTTATTTGAGTCTTCTTTGTTTTTTAGTCCAGATGAAGGTTTGCCAATCTCTTCAAAAAACAATTCTTTGTTTTATTGATCTTTTCTATTGTTTTGCTAGTCTCTGTTTCATTTATTTCTGTTCTGATCTTTATTATTTCTTTCATTTTACAAAGTTTGGGCTTAGTTTTATTTTTCTAGTTCCTTGAGGAATAGTATTAAATTGCTTATATGAGATATTTTTTCTTTTTTTGTTAGGTGAGCCTTTATTGCTGTAAGCTTTCTCTTAAAACTGCTTTTGATGCATTCCATAAGTTTTGCTACATTGTGTTTTCATTTTTGTTTGTCTCAATAAATATTTTATGTTGCTCTTTAATATCTTCTTTGATGCATTGGTTGTTCGGGAGTATGCTGTTTAATTTCCACATACAGTCATGGGTATGTTATGAGAGAAGTGTCTTTAGGTGATTTTGTCATTGTACAAGCGCCATAGAGTGTAGTTATACAAACATGGTTGGTTTAACTTACTGCATACATAAGTTATACAGTATAGCTTATCACTCCCAGGCTACAAAACTATACAGGACATTACTGTACTGAATACTCTAGGCAATTATAGCACAATGGTAAGTATTTGTGTATCTAAACATAGAAAAGGCACAATAATACAAAACTACAATCTTATGAGACTATTATATTTGCAGTCCATCATTGACTGAAATATCATTACATGGTGCATGACTATATTTGTGAATTTTCCAAAATTCCTCCTGCCATTGACTTCTAATTTTATATCATTGTGGTCAAAAAAGGTACTTTATTTCAATTTTCTTACATTTGTTAAGACTTGTTTCGTGGCTAAAGTATGATCTATCCTGGAAAATGTTTCCAATGACTTGAGAAGAATACTCTGCAGTATTCTGCCATTGTTGGATGAAATTTTCTGTACGTGTCTATTAGGTTGGATGATCTGTCTATTGGTGAAAGTGGAATATTGAAGTCTCCTATTATTGTATTACAGCCTTTCTCTCCCTTAACATCTATTAGTATTTGCTTTATACATTTGTATGCTCCAATGTTGGGTGCATGTATATTTACAGTTTATCAAGAGCATATTATAGTACAGAATGTGATGACTCCTTTCCATTATATAATATCATTCTTGTTCTCATTATACAGTTTTTAACTTAAAGTATATTTTATTTTATGTAAGCATAGCTCTTCCTGCTCTTTTGGTTTCCATTTCCATGGAATACCTTTTTTTTTTCATCCATCCACTGTCAGTTTGTGTGTCCTTAAAGGTGAAATGAGTCTCTTATAGGTATAATATAGTTGGGTCTTTTTAAAAAAATCTATTCAGTCACTCTTTGTCTTTTGAATGGAAATTTTAATTCTTTATATTTGCTATGGTTTGACTGTCCTTCCCAACCTCATGTTGAAACTTGGCCCTTCATGTGACAGCATTGACAGATGAGGCTTTTAGGAGGTGATTAGATCATAAGGGCTCTGCCCTTATGAATGAATTAACATGAATGAATGAATTAACCCATTTATAGATTAACAAATTAACGGGTTGATGGATTAATGGGTTATCATGGAAGGGGAAATGGTGGCTATATAAGAACAAGAGAGACCTGATCTAGCAACATGTTAGTATGCTCAGCCCTCTTGTTATGTGATACCTTGTGCCACTTCAGGACTCTTCAGAGTCCCCACCAGCAAGAAGGCTCTCACCAGATATGCCTCCTCAACCCGTCTCAATCTCTAGAACTGTAAGAATTCAATTTTATGTCTTCTAAATTATCCAGTTTTAGGTATTCTGTTTTAAGGACAGAAAATGGACTAATACAATATTCAAGGTAATTATTGATCAGTAAGAACTTACTACTGCCATTTAAATTGTTTTCTGGTTGTTTTGTAGCCTCTTTGTACCTTTCTTTTTCTCTTGCTGTCTTCCTTTGTGATTAGATAATTATGTATAGTGCTATACTTTGATTTCTCACTTTTTATAATTTGTGTATATACTACAGGTTTTTGCTTTATGGTTACCATGAGGCTTAGATAAAACATCTTATGGCTATAATGTCCTATTAGATTGTTAATAAATACAGTTTGATCACTTATAAAAACTACACTTTTACTCCAATCCCTCCATATTTTATGTTTTAGATGTCATAGTTTATGTGTTTTCATACTATGTATCTCAACAAATTATTGTAGCTATTATTACTTTTAATAGTTTTGTCTTTTAACCTTCATACTAAAGATTTAAATGTTTTACATGCTGATAGTATAGTAGTATTAGAGTATTCTGAATTTGACAGTATAATTACTTTTATCAGTGAGTTTTATACTTTAATATGTTTTCCTGTGACTAATAAGTATTCTAGAACTCCCTTCAGCATTTTTTGTAAAGAAGGTCTGGTGGTGATTAACTCCTTCAGCTTTTGTTGTTGTTGTTGTTGGTAAAGTGTTTATCTATCCTTCATTTCTGAAGGACTGCTTTGCCAGGTAAAGTATTTTTCGTTGCCAGCTTTTTTTTCTTTAAGTACTTTATTCTTTTTTGTTTGTTTTTGTTTTTTATTTTCATAAATCCTGGCTTAATAATTAAACACTTTAAATATATCATCTCACTCTTTCCTGGTTTGTAAGGTTTATGCTAAGAAACCTGTCAATAACCATACTTGAGTTCTCTTGTATGTGATATGCTTGTCTTATCTTGCTGCTTTTAGGATACTCTCTCAGCTTTGATTTTTTACAGTTTGATTATCATATGTCTTAGTGTAGTTTTGTTTGGATTGAACCTGATTGGAGACTTTTGTGCTTTCTGTACTTGGATATCTATATCTTTTTTTCATGTTTGAGAAATTTTCTGTCATTATTTCCTTAAATAAGCTCTCTGCCCCTATCTCCTTCTTTGATCCTTTTGGGGTATTTGTAATACATATATTGGTTTGCTTGGTGGTGTCCCATAATTCCCACAGGCTTTCTTTACTCTTTTTCATTCTTTTTTCATTTTGTTCTTCTAATTCCAAATGATCTGTCTTCAAATTCACTGAATCTTTTTTTCTGCTTAATTGAGTCTTCTGTTGAAGTTCTCTATGGAATTTTTTAGTTCAGCGATTATGTTCTTTAGGTGTAGAATTTCTGTTGATTCTGATTTTTATCTTTTTGTTGAAGTTCTCATTTTGTTTGTGTATTTTCTGATTTTGCTTAGTTATCTATCTGTATTTTTATGTAGCTCATTGAACTTATTTAAAAACGGTTATTTTTAATTCTTTGTAAAGCAGGTCATATATCTTTAGGGTCAGTTACTGGTGTTTGATTTTTGTTTCTTTGGTAGCATTATGTTTTCTTGATTCTTTTTTTCTTTCTTTCTCTTTTTTAACCAGGTACCCAGTGAAATGGCCTTGCATTGGTGGCAGCATATTTGAAAAAGTAGGAACTTATTCCAGTCTTCACATTTTGGCTTTGGCTGGGAACATCCTGGGTCCCTATGGACCTGAGTTGGAAATTGAGCCTGGAGCCTAGATCCACTGGGGTGGACCTGTTGATTGAGTATGTGGGGGCAGACCTGGAACTTCTATGGGCATTGGCTTGAACAGGGGTGAACCTTGAGCCTGTCTGCAGAGGTTAGCTAGGTGCTGGGATAGGACTGATGTCTGAGAAATACCTGGTCTGAGTCCACTGGGCAGATATGAGACTTGGGTCTATGGGGCTGGCTTAGAGCACATGTTTACAGACATTGTTCCTGAACCTTGGTCTGCAGGATCTGGGATGGCCCTGGGGACTACTAGGGTGTGCTTGGACCTGCAGTTCAGTGGATCTTGTAGCTGGCCTGGTGCTGACTCAGACATGCAGCCAGGGTCATTGGGGCCAGTCTAAAACCTGGAACCATGGGTGCTGACCTAATGTCTGGAGCCACAACAGCTAAGCTGGAGTCTAGGGCTGTGGTGACCAGCCTGGAGTCTGGTTTGTGGGGTCCAATCTACAGCCTGAGTTTGTGGAGTTGGCCTAGCACTGGGGTGTGCCCAAAGCCTGGGGCTGCAGTATCAGGCCTGGTGTAAAGGTGAACCTACAGGCTTAATACACAGGTAGCAGCCTGGAGTCTGAAGCCTTGGGGGCCTGCAAGGTAGTGGATTTTACTGGTGCAGGGCCAGTGTTAGGGTCCAAGACAGTCTGGTTCTTGCTTCACTTTTCTTTCTCAAAGTAGTGAGCATCTCTCTCCTCTGGCTGGGATTGGGAAGAGGGGTAATGCAGGTAATGTGAAACTGTCCTTCTGATAAATTTCAATGTGTCTTATGTGGTTTAGCTGTGCCCCTACCCAAATCTCATCTTGAGTTGTAGTTCCCATAATCTTCGTTTGTCATGGGAGGAACCCAGCGGGAGATAATTGAATCGTGGGGGTGGTTATCTTCCTGTTGTTCTTGTGATAGTGAGTGAGTTCTCATGAGATCTGATGGTTTTATAAGGGGCTCTTCCTCCTTGGCTCGGCACTTCTCCTTCCCACCACCATATGAAGAAGGACATGTTTGCTTCCCCTTCTGCCATGATTGTCAGTTTCCCGAGGCCTCCTAATCATGCTGAACTATGATCAATTAAACTTCTTTACATTATAAATTACCCAGTCTTAGGTAGTTCTTTATAATGGCATGAGAATGGACTAATACAGTAAATTGGTACCAAGGCAGTAGGGAATTCTCTAAGATATCTGAGAATGTGGAAGCAACTTTGGAATTGGGTAATGGGCAGAAGTTGGAACACTTTAGATGGCTCAGAAGAAGACAGGAAAATGTGGGAGAGTTTGGGACTTTCTAGAGACTTGTTGAATTGCTTTGACCAAATTGCTGATAGTGATATGGACAGTGAAGTTCAGGCTGAGGTGGTCTCAGATGGAGATGAAGAACTTCTTGGGAACTGGAACAAAGGTTTAGCAAAGAGACTGGTGGCATTTTATCCCTGCCTTAAAGATTTGTAGAACTTTGAACTTGAGAGAGATGATTTAGGGTGTCTGGTGGAAGAAATTTCTAAACAACAAAAATTCAAGAGGAAGCAGAGCATAAAAGTTTGGACAATTTGCAGTCTGATGATGTATTAGAAAATAAAAACTTATTTTCTGGGAAGAAATTCAAGCCAGCTGCAGAAATGTGCATAAGTAGCAAGGAGCCAAATTTTAATCACCAAGATAATGGAGAAAATGTCTCCAGGGCATGTCAGAGAACTTTACAGCAGCCCCTCCTATCACAGGTCTGGAGGCCTAGGAGGAAAAAATGGTTTTGTGGGCTGGGCCCAGGGCTTTGCTGCTTTTTTCAATCTTGGGACTTGGTGCCCTACATCCCAGCTGTGGCTAAAATGGCCAACATACAGCTCAGGCTATTGCTTCAGAGGGAGAAAGCCCCAAGTCTTAGTGACTTACAGATGGTGTTGGGCCTGCAAGTGCACAGAAGTCAAGAATTGAGGTTGGGGAACCTCTGCCTAGATTTCAGAGGATGTATGGAAATGCCTGAATATCCAGGCAGAAGTTTTCTTGCAGGGACAGAGACCTCATGGAGAACCTCTGCTGGGGCAATGTGGAAGGGAAACATGGGGTTGGATGCCCCACAAAGAGTCCCCACTGGGGCACTGCCTAGTGGAGCTGTGAGAAGAGGGTCACCATACTTCAGACACCAGAATGGTAGATCCACTGACAACTTGCACCAAGTGCCTGGAAAAGCAACAGACACTCTTTGCCAGCCTGTGAAAGCAGCCAGGAGGTGGCCTGTACCTTGCAATGCCACAGGAAGAGATGCCCAAGTCTGTGGGAGCCCATTCCTTGCATCAGCATGAACTAAATGTGGGACATAGTGTCAAAGAAGATCATTTTGGAACTTTAAGGTTTAATGACTACCCTATCAGATTTCGGCCTTGCATGGGGCCTGTAGACTTTTTAGTCTTAGCCAATTTCTCCCATTTGGAATGAGTTTATTTACCCAATGCCTATGCCTCCACTGTATCTAGGAAATAACTAACTTGCTTTTGATTTTACAAGGCAGAAGGGACTTGACTTGTCTCAGATGAGACTATGGACTTGAACTTTTAAGTTAATGCTGAAATAAGTTAAGACTTTGGGGAACTGTTGGGAAGGCATACTGTGCTTTGCAATGTGAGAAAGATGAGATTTGGGAAAATCCAGAGGTGGAATAATATAGTTTGGCTGTTTCCCACCCAAATCTCATCTTGAATTGTAGTTCCCATAATCCCCACATGTCGTGGAAGGGACCTGGTGAGAGGTGATTGAATCATGATGGTGGTTTCCCTCATGCTATTCTCGTGATATAGTGAGTTCTCATGAGATCTGATGGTTTTATAAGGGGTTTTTCCGCCTTTGCTCAGCATTTCTCCTTCTTGCCACCATGTGAAGAATGACATGTTTGCTTCCCCTTCTGCCGTGATTGTATGTTTTCTGAGACCTCTGTAGCCCTGCAGAACTGTGAGTCAATTAAACCTCTTTTCTTTATAAATTACCCAGTTTTGGGCAGTTGTTTACAGCAGTGTGAGGACAGACTAATATAGTGTCTTTTCTTATTTTTGTGCTATGCGCAAATGTTGTAATTTTCCTTCAAATGTTGTCATTTCTCCTCTGGTTTCCTTAGCTCTTGTGAAGGTATTTTCAATTATGGATAGTTATTCAAATTGGTATTTCTGTATGAGGACAAGTGCAGGAAAATCCTTTATCACCATTTGTTGATGTCACTCCTAGTGATACCTTTGCAAACAGTTTATTTATAAATGTGGAAAATTAAGAACTTTGTTTGAATTATCTGTGAGATGGAGATGATAAGCACATAGTTAAATTATGAATTGGAGGTCAGCGAAGTTTTAATTGGAGTTGTACATTTGGGAGTCAATACCATATAGATGATATTTTAAACTATGATTCTAGGTGATATAACTGAAAGAATGATGTATATAGGGAAGACAAAATAAGCTAGGACTGATATCTGAGTCATTTTCTCTAGACACCCATCTTATGAAAAGTCTGGGACACATAAGGAGGTAAATCAACTAGGATCTAGTCAGAGACAGAAACCATGCAAGTTATCTGGACAAGGAAAATGTAATATAAATCATTAACCAGTAGAGGTGGTTAGCTACTAAAAGGGTTAACCATGAATTTTAAGATATCCAAAAGTAGCAGTTACAAACTACCATGTGCAGAGCAAAACAAAAAATAATTTAAGACTAGAAGGAGGTTCTTCCCCTCAATGCTGAGATTTGGACTTCTTTGGAGAAGCTATGGCTATTGCAGAAAAATGCAGGCTAAAAGTAGCAAATAAGTGGGTGGGGGAGGAGGCTGTAGGTTGTTGTGGCTCTATGGAAGGGGGTTGCAGGCTGGAGTTGCTGCAGTGAAGCCCGGGCTGGACAGCATGTAGTCTGTGGGTCCAACTAGGACTACCACAGAAGCTGCCTGCTGTCATAAGTTAGAAATGCCTACCACTGGGGAGCATATGGTCTGAAGCTACAGTTGAAGCTAAACCACGTGGGCCACCAAGCACCAATACTGAATGATAATGGAGAATTATAACCCAGAAAAGAAATTTCTTCCTGTTGCCATCACCTTGCAGTGTCACCCCAGTGCCTTCTATTAAAAAGCCTCTCATTTCATAAGCTGATGGGGTCCAGCTGCAGTATCACAAAACAGGGCAGGGAAGGGTAGATTTGGACCTGAGAGGCAATAAACTGGTAGCTGGTACAAGAGGTCAAGTATAGACACCTTAGTAGATAGCCCCATCTGAATTCTGTACTGATAGCTTAAACTGCCAACTATGTAAATGATTTACTTTGCTCGTTCATCTCATTTAAGCCTTCAGATGAGTGCAGCCCCAGTAGATATCTGGCTGCAACAGCCTATGACACTGTAAGCAAAAAATATCTGAACCCAGTTAATCCAGATCCATGGAAGAAAATAATAGGTTGTTACTGTAAGTCAGTAAGTTTGGGGTGCTTTTTTACACAGCAATAGTTTCCTGGAAATTGCTAACTTTATAGAAGACTGCTGAAAGACCATTTTGAATTAAGACTGATTGAGGGGTGTTCCATGATGGCCAAATAGGAACAGCTCTGGTCTGCAGCTCCCAGCGTGATTGACATAGAAGATGGGTGATTTCTGCATTTCCAACTGAGGTACCTGGTTCATCTCATTGGGACAACAGTGGGTGCAGCCCATGGAGGTTGAGCTAAAAGCAGGGCAGTACATCGCCACACCTGGGAAACACAAGGGGTTGGGGAATTTCTCTTTTCTAGCTAAGAGAAGCCATGACAGACTACCTGGAAAAATGAGACACTCCCTGCCCAAATACTGCACTTTTCCCAAGGTCTCAGCAACCAGCAGACAAAGTGATTCTCTCCCGTGCCTGGCTCAGTGGGTCCCATGCCCACAGAGCCTTGCTCACTGCTAGTGCAGAAGTCTGAGATTGATCTGCAAGGTGACTGGCTGGCTGGCTGGCTGACATTTCTGAAGGTCAGACTGGGGGAGGGACGTCTGACATTTCTGAGGCTTGACTAGGTAAAGAAAGAGGCCGGGAAGCTCAAACTAGGCAGAGCCCACTGCAACTCAACAAGGCCTACTGCCTCTAGACTCCATCTCTGTGAGAAGGGCATAGCTGAACAAAAAGCAGCAGACAACTTCTACAGACTTAAACGTCTCTGTCTGACAGCTTTGAAGAGTGCAGTTGTTTCCCCAGCATGGCATTTGAGCTCTGAGAATGGACAGACTACCTCCTCAAGTGGGTTCCTGACACCTCCCAGTAGGGACTGACAGACACCCCATATAGGCGGCTGCTTCTCTGGGACAAAGCTTCCAGAGGAAGGATCAGGCAGCAATATTTGCTGTTCTGCTATATTTGCTATTCTGCAGCTTCTGCTGGTGATACTCAGGAAAATAGGGTCTGGAGTGGAACTCCAGCAAACTCCAACAGACCTGCAGCTGAGGGACATGACTGTTAGAAGGAAAAAAAATAGGAAGGAATAGCATCAACATTAACAAAAAGGTCATCTACACCAAAACCCCATCTGTAGGTCACCAACGTCAAAGACCAAAGGCAGATAAAACCACAAAGATAGGGAGAAACCAGAGCAGAAAAGCTGAAAATTCTAAAAACCACAGTGCCTCTTTTCCAAAGGATCACAGCTTCTTGTCCACAATGGAACAAACCTGGATGGAGAATGACTTTGACGAGTTGACAGAAGTAGGCTTCAGAAGGTCGGTAACAACAAACTTCTTTGAGCTAAAGGAGGATGTTTGAACCCATTGCAAGAAAGCTAAAAACCTTGAAAAAAGATTAGACAAATGGCTAACTAGAATAAACAGTGCAGAGAAAACCGTAAATGACCTGATGGAGCTGAAAACCATGGCACGAAAACTTCGTGATGCATGCAGAAGTTTCAGTAGCTGATTTGATCAAGTGGAAGAAAGGGTATCAGTGATTGAAGATCAGATCAGTGAAACAAAGTGAGAAGACAAGGTTAGAAAAAAAAGTAAAAAGAAATGAGCAAAGCATCCGAGAAATATGGAACTATGTGAAAAGACCAAATCTACATTTGCTCAGTGTACCTGAAAGTGATGGGGAGAATGGAACCAAGTTGGAAAACACCCTTCAGGATATTATCCGGGAGAAATTCCCCAACCTAGCAAGGCAGGCCAACATTTAAATTCAGGAAATACAGAGAACACCACAACGATACTCCTCAAGAAGAGCAACCCCAAGACACATAACTTTCAGATTCACCAAGGTTGAAATGAAGGAAAAATTGTTAATGGCAGCCAGTGAGAAACGTTGAGTTACCCACAAAGGGAAGCCCATCAGACTAACAGCGGATCTCTTGGTAGAAACCCTACAAGCCAGAAGAGAGTGGGGGCAATATTCTACATTCTTAAAGAAAAGAATTTTCAACCCAGAATTTCATATCCATCCAAACTAAGCTTCATAGGTGAAGGAGAAATAAAATCCTTTACAGACAATCAAATGCTGACAGATTTTGTCAACACCAGGCCTGCCTTACAAGAGCTCCTAAAGGAAGCACTAAACATGGAAAGAAACAACCGGTACCAGCCACTGCAAAAATATGACAAATTGTAAAGACCATCGATGCTATGAAGAAACTGCATCAGTTAATGGGCAAAATAACCACCGAACATCATAAGGACAGGATCAAATTCACATATAACAATATTAACCTTAAATATAAATGGGCTAAATGCCCAATTAAAAGACAGACTGGCAAATTGGATAAAAAGTCAAGACCCGTCAGTGTGCTATATTCAGAGACACATCTCAAGACACACATAGGCTCAAAATAAAGAGATGGAGGAAGACCTACCAAGCAAATGGAAGGCAAAAAAAAAAAAAAAAGTAGGGGTTGCAGTACTAGTCTTGGATTAACAGACTTTAAACCAACAAAGATCAAAAGAGACAAAGAAGGCCAATACATAATGGTAAAGGGAACAATTCAATAACAAGAACTCACTATCCTAAATATGTATGTACCCAATACAGGAGCACCCAGATTCATAAAGCAAGTCCTTAGAGACCTAAAAAGAGACTTAGACTCCCACACAATAATAATGGAAGACTTTAACACCCCACTGTCACTATTAGAAAACGAGAAGAAGTTTAACAAGCAAATCTAGGACCTGAACTCAGCTCTGCAACAAGCAGACCTAATAGACATCTACAGAACTTTCCACCCCAAATCAACAGAATATACATTCTTCTTAGCACCACATTGCCCTTATTCTATAATTGACCACATAGTTGGAAGTAAAGCACTCCTCAGCAAAGGTAAAGAACAGAAATCATAAAAAACTGTCTCTCAGACCGCAGTGCAATCAAATTAGAACTCAGGATTAAGAAACTCTCACTCAAAACTGCACAACTACATGGAAACTGAACAACTTACCCCTGAATGAATACTGGGTAAGTAACGAAATGAAGGCAGAAATAAAGATGTTCTTTGAAACCAGTGAGAACAAAGACGCAAGGTACCGTAATCTCTGGGAGACTTTTAAAGCAGCGTGTAGAGGGAAATTTATAGTGCTAAATGCCCACAGGAGAAAGAAAGATCTAAAATCGACACCTTAACATCACAATAAAAAGAACTAGAGAAGCAAGAGCAAACAAATTCAAAAGCTAGCAGAAGGCAAGAAGTAACTAAGATCAGAGCAGAACTGAAAGAGACAGAGACACAAAAAACCCTTGAAAAAGTCAGTGAATCCAGGAGCTGGTTTTTTGAAAACATCAACAAAATTGATAGAATGCTAGCAAAACTAATAGAGAAGAAAAGAGAAGAATCAAGTAGACACAATAAAAAATGATAAAGGGGATATCACCATCGATCCCACAGAAATGCAGACTACCATCAGATAATACTATAAGCACCTCTATCCAAACAAACTAGAAAATCTAGAAGAAATGGATGCATTCCTGGGCACATACACTCTCCCAAGACTAAACCAGGAAGAAGTTAAATCTCTTAATAACAGGCTCTGAAATTGAGGCAATAATTAAGAGCCTAAAAAACAAAAAAAGTTCAGGACCAGATGGATTCACAGCTGAATTCTATGAAAGGTACAAAGCAGAGATGGTACCATTCCTTCTGAAACTATTCCAATCAATAGAAAAAGAGGGAAATCCTCCCTAACTCATTTTATGAGGCCAACATCCTAATACCAAAGCCTGAGAGAGATACAACAAAAAAAGAGAATTTTAGACCAACATCCCTGATGAACATCAATGCAAACATCCTCAATTTAATACTGGCAAACCGAATCCAGCAGCACATCAAAAAGTTTATCCACCATGATCAAGTGGGCTTCATCCCTGGGATGCAAGACTGGTTCAACACACGCAAATCAATAAATGTAATCCAGCATATAAACAGAACCAAAGACAAAACCCACATGATTATCTCAATAGATCCAGAAAAGGCCTTTGACAAAATTCAACAGCCTTCATGCTAAAAATCGCTCAATAAATTCAGTACTGATGGAACATATCTCAAAATAATAAGAGCTATTTATGACAAATCCACAGCCAATATCATACTGAATGGGCAAAAATTGGAAGCATTCCCTTTGAAAACTGGCACAAGACAGGGATGTCCTCTTTCACCACTCCTATTCAACATAGTGTTGGAAGTTCTGGCTAGGGCAATCA
>NW_012115132.1:2644383-2657603 GCF_000951035.1 Colobus angolensis palliatus
AAGAAAATGTGGCACATGTACACCATGGAATACTATGTAGCCATAAAAAAAGATGAATTTGTGTCCTTTATAGGAACATGGATGCAGCTGGAAACCATCATTCTGAGCAAACTATCACAAGAACAGAAAACCAAACACCTCATGTTGTCACTCATAGGTGGGAATTGAACCATGATATCAATTGGACACAGGAAGGGGAACATCACACACGGGGGCCTATTGTAGGGAGGGGACATGGGGGAGGGATAGCATTAGGAGATATACCTAACCCAAATGATGAGTTAATGGGTGCAGCACACCTACATGGCACATGTATATGTATGTAACAAACCTGCACATGGTGCACATGTACCCTAGAACTTAAAGTATAATAATAAAAATTAAACTTAAAAAAATAAAAAATAAATAAAATTAATTGACTTGCCAAACCACTATTCAACCGATTAAGCCACATGAATAACTAGCAAGAATATAACATTTAGATGACTATTAATTGGTACCTATGCTAAGAACCTGTAATTCAAATTCAGTATGTTTGGCTTTCTAAAAGAAGAATCAAATAAATGTTGGTTTAATAAATTTGCTTCATAGCAATTGACACTGAAAAAAAAAAAGGAAAAAAAAAGAATGTGGCACATATACACCATGGAATACTATGCAGCCATAAAAAAGGATGAGTTCATGTCCTTTGTAAGGATATGGATGCAGCTTGAAACCATCATTCTCACAAACTATCACAAGGACAGAAAACCAAACACCAAATGTTCTCACTCATATGTGTGAATTGAACAATGAGATCATTTGGACACAGGGTGGGGAACTTCACACACTGAGGCCTGTTGGGTGTTGGGGGTTGGGAGAGGGATAGTATTAGGAGAAATACCTAATGTAAATGACGAGTTGATGGGTGCAGCAAACCAACATGTCACATGTATACCTATATATCAAACCTGCATGTTGTGCACATATACCCTGGAACTTAAAGTATAATTTTTTAAAAAACTGATCAGAGGCCAGGCGGGTGGCTCACGCCTGTGATCCCAGCACTTTGGGAGGCCGAGCCGGGGGTATCACGAGGTCAGGAGATTGAGACCATCCTGGCTAACATGGTGAAACCCCGTCTCTACTAAAAATACAAAAAACTAGCCAGGCGTGGTGGCAGGCGCCTGTAGTCCTAGCTACTGGGGAGGCTGAGGCAGGAGAATGGCATAAACCCGGGAGATGGAGCTTGCAGTGAGCTGAGATCCGGCCACTGCACTCTAGCCTGGGCGACAGAGCGAGACTCCATCTCAAAAAAAAAAAAAAAAAAAAAAGAAAAAGTATCCATTCAGTTCTGCAGCATGACATGAAAAAGTGAAGAAGAGGTAGACTTGTGGGGAAAAAAGAAGAAACAAGTTACATTGGTGGGAGAGAAGAGTGAGATATTCTCTTCTTTACGACATTGTCTTTTTGTTTTGTTTCCGCTTCTCTAGCACTCCTTCTCAGACTACTTTGCTACCCAACATTCCCTGTGAAATATTTCTAGGTGGGATTCCCCCAGGTTTATGTGACTGGCCTCTTTTCTTCTCAACCTACACACCTTTAATAAGCAACCCAGTCTCTCCTGTGGTTTGAAATAGTATCTGTATGGTTATAAGTTCAAAATGCACATCTTCAACATCAGCTATTTCCTGAGCTATAGACACATGCATCCAAGTCCCCATTTGACATTTACACTTGCTTCTTTCTAAATTATTTATGTCCAAAATGAAAGTTATGAGCTTCCCTTGCAAACTTCATCCTCTTCTACTTCTTCTATCTCAGTGAATGCTCCATTGCACACTCAGTTGTCCAAGCCAGAACTCTGGAGACTATCTTTTACACATCTGTTTTCAACTTTCATATCTAATTAATTACGATGTCTGAATTTATCTCTACCTTCTAGCATCTCCTGAATCCTTTCTTCATTTCCACTATTATTAGCCAAATCTCAAATACTTTTATCTTTTGCCTGTTCTGTCACAGGAATCTCCTAAATTGTGTTTTCATATCCCCTATTGTCACATTTGTAAACTGGCCTGCACATGGACTGCCAGTATAGTGTTTGAAAATTACAAATATGAATATGTTTTATCCCCTTTAAAAGCCCTGAAGTAACTTTTCATTGTGTGTCTGGTAATTCTTAGCATCTCTAACTGTCTAAAATGGTCTTCAACATTTCCCCTGATTAATACTTTAGCCTCATTGTTGCCTAATTCTTCATATTCCTTATTTATCTCTATACATTAGCAACCTTTCAGTTTTTTTATGGCCTGAAATACCCCTCTAGATCAGGCCGGTTAGTGAATCCAAAGGCACTAGGGTAGGTGCCTTTATTTGTTTACAATGTCCTTTCTTCTCCACCTATGAACACATTGTCACTTTAATTATATGATTCGCTTTTTCTACTAGACTGATAAGGGCCAGGGACATGTCTGTATCAGTCTTCACTATATCTCCAGTGCTTAGTATAGTACTGAGCACTGAAAATAAAATCAAAGATTAATTGCTGAATTGTTAAATCAACAAGGATCTAAAATACTGAGAATTTAAATTTCTTCATCAAGCTGTGATTTCAAGCTGTAGGGGAATGCGTATGCTCTTTTAAATGAAAATTCTAGTTATGTCCTCAATGGACATGGTGACTTCTATTTATAGCAAATATTGTAGGAGTTTGAAAATATCGTCTTTGGTGGAAAGAACCCATACAAAGATGGGAAGCTTCTTTCTGTGGGGCTAGATTAAGGCTTTGTTACAAAGCACAAGCTCTTTGTCTCAGAAAGTACTTTCTTTAAGCTTCATTAAAATAATTTGTCACTGTGTGGGCAAAAAAATAAACATAAAACAATGAAGAGATGGAAACAGATACAAAGGTATTTATGGCCTGAAATACTCTTATAGATCAGGCCAGTTACCCAGTCCAACTAGGATAGGAGCCTTTATCATCTTCAATGTTCTTTCTTTTCCACCTATGAACCCATTGTCACTAAACCAGTTCAAAACTATTGAGATACTACAAGTAAGGGATGGTGATGTCTTGGATAGGGTTAGTAATGGCAGTGGTGAAATGGAGGCCTTATTGTGAATGAACTTAGAAAGTAGACCCAATGGACACAAGGTTGTCTATAAGAAAAAGAGAAGAGTCAAACAGCTTTAAGGATTTTGGCTTGGGTAACTAGGATTGAATTACCATTTATTGTGTTATCTTTCTCTAAGAAGCATCTGTGAGTTTAGACACCACCAACATCATAGGTTTTCTTACTGTGAATTGTAATTTTTGGTTTCTTTGTCTATTATAGGCCTAGTCTTTATGTAAGGGAGTACAGGCCTTGGTCTTATTTATCACTGTACTTCTAGTACCTAACATATTATCTTGTAAAAGTATGTAGTAACATCACATTAGAATCCATAAAATAAAACAAATATCTGAATTCATACTTACATAAGTAATTGAATAAATAAATGATTGATAAGGGAGAGCTTTTAAAAAGGCATAGCAATTAATAAATATCTAAGGGATGAGAGAAGTGGAAACATTATTGTTAGGCAGAAATGACAATAATAATTTATAGGCAAGTGTCATTGATAACACTAAAATTAGTGAGAAAAATATTAAAATAGAAACTTGCCCTACTTTTTTTGCAACTGTTCTTCAGTCCAAAATTATTTCAAAATAAGTTTAAAAACATATGTGCTTAATACACATTTGTTAACTGGACTGATGAATAAGATATTTTTGCCTGACATCTTCAAATACCTAGAATTTCTTTCAGACTGTCTACAACAGGTTTTTCCTTTCTTAATCTAGATTTCTCAGTTAACTACACTTACCTTCTTTTTCTAATTCCGCTGTTCCCAACCTTGTTGTACAGCTAGCTACTCAGTTTTCAATTGCCTTCTAAATTAATATTTTCCAGATTGGCCCTTCTGCTTTATTTACAACCAATTTGCTGCTACATGGAGATACAAAGCCTAATATTATTCTCATTCATGACACACCCAAATGCCTATGGACTACATCATGAAAGCCTTAGATATTTATATATCTTTACTTTATATATGATATTTTTTTTAAAGTAAAGCGAAAAACAAAAAAATAAGTAAAGCCAAAATATTAATCTTTACAACAAAGTTCCCAAGAACAAAACAAGCCTAGATGGTACCCTGACCTTTTATATGGCAGCTTTCACCAAGGAACACAACACATTTTATGGAGATGAGTTGTGGTAACAAGGGTTGGCACTATAAGGCTTGTTTTTATGAAGGGATAAAATGCTGAGCCCTGAATTTGGGATTTTCATCCAACACTTACAATAAACTGGCAGCAGCATAGGTGGTGAAGTCTGTCTTCTGACCTCCATTTCCCTTCCCTCATTAAGAGTTCAAACCACTCTCCCTTTTTTGAGATTCTTAATCTATAGATTGATAGTCCAGGGTGACCGATTCTGAGAAGTCATCAGAGAAGTCTTTGGCTCGTCTTGCCTCCCAGACACAGTTAAATGAGATGTGGAGGAGATTACAGATTTTCTGGTCACTCAACTCTGAGCAGCTCAGTTCTTCTACTCAGAAAGTGGCCTACAATTCATGTTTGCAGTCCGTTTGTTCTTGTTCTCAAGGAGACAGACTGTTTTTCTTTTCTCTTCGTTGGTGAAGTGCACTCTGTTATAGGCACTACTTCAAAGGGAATAGTTGGATCAGGCTACCCTGAAAAATCTCTAGTAACCTGTCATAAATTTAAAACCTTTCAGTACAGTCAATATTTTTCAAATACTAAAGATAGGAAATGTGGCAATTTTTTAAAAATCAGCAAATGTGTTCCCTAAGGAGAACTAGTGACTTCTCCCTACTGCCAGCCCTGGCTTAGTCTAAAGAATCTTTTTCATCTTAAAAATGTTGACCATAGGAGTGAGCCAATAGGAGCTAGCTCCGGATAGACAAGATAGATATCTAGACTATGGACCCTCAGATACATACCTAAATCAACCTACTTTTGTTCATTTTATATCACTGAACCTTTCTAGGAGCAGTAGTGTACCAAGGATTCTTCCTGTTTTGTTTTTCTCAGACTGCAAATACTGCAACCTAACCATTCCAAAGCAAATCCCTTCTTATTTTCACATAGAAAGGTAACATTTATCTCCACCAGAACAAAGTGTATAGAAATGAAGAAAATCTGTAAGATGGCCACTACAAATACATTCTTTGTGAAATTTAGACAAACCAGACTGGGGTTTTATAAGAATCACCCAATAATCTTGCTAATAATACAGATTCCTTGTCTCTAATATCTGATATTCCAATTCACGGATTCAAATGCTTAGCAAGGCCAGGAAATTATTACCTTGAAGAAGAGAAGGACTAAATCATATTAGTGGTTTATGAACCTGGAAAAGATCTTTTGTTTGTTTTTCCTTTCATCTACACCCACCAGTCTAATCAATTTATGTCTGTTAAAGGTTTCCATATAAACTCTTGATATATGTTAGGAATAAAACTATGTGCTAGGTGCTACATAATTATATATTACTATGTGCTCAGTGTTGCATGAGCATATATTACATTAATATATAATGATGACCTAAAGGGGCATTCAATCAGAAGGGAAGATGTACTAGAAAATATGCAATTATGGTATGGTTCATTAAAATTAGTGATGGGGCATGCACATAGTGAAATGGAAGCCATCACAACAGCATTGAACCTAGCCTTGAGAAGTTGTACAACATTTCTAGGAGTCAGTAAACTCTCCTCTGGGTTCCAGAGAAACTGATTGGTTCAAATTAGTAAAGAAAACTTGGTGAAGAGGAGTAAGATGATGACGAAGTGTGCACTGAGGCCCCAGAAGTGAAAAGAATGTGATGTGAGATTTCTCATAGCTCAGCATTAAAGCATGAGTACCGAAAGGCAATGGGTGAAGTGGTGAAGGGTGGGGTTAAAAAGTTGGAGCAGTCTCATAATCACATGTCCCTATTTGCCTGTGACAGTCCTGGTTCAGGTTTGTTGTCTAGATCAGTTTTAATAGCCTCTTCTTTCACTCTCAAAATATGATACATTTTACAACTGGACGATGCATTGTGTGATTGGCCACTTATAGCCAGTCCCAAGGAGTCTAGCTTTTTGGCCAGAGGAAACTGTCTTGGCTTTCAAGGGTTTCGGCAGGATTGTGAATTGATCTGTTTTCTAGTGTGACTATCTCACTTTGGTTGCAGTATAGAAAATAGATTGTAGAGGGACAGGATTGGGCTCAGTGATGGGATTGATATATCTTGGATCTGTGTCCCTGCCCAAATCTCATGTTGAATTTTAATCCCCAGTGTTGGAGGTGGGTTCTGGTTGAAGGTGATTGGATTGTGCGGCTGGTTTCTAATGGTTTAGCACTATCCCTTTGGTGCTATTCTCATGATAGAGTTCTCATGAGATCTGGTCACTTAAAAGTGTGTGGCAACTCCCCTCCCTCTCTCTTTCTCCTGCTACAGCCATGATTCGCCTGTATCTTTTTCCATGAGTGTGAGTGTGAGTTTTCTGAGGCTTACAACTAGAAAAAGTAAAAGCTGCTATGCTTCCTGTACAGCCTGCAGAACTATAGGTCAATTCAACCTCTTTTCTTTACAAATTACCCAGTCTCAGGTATTTTTTATAGCAATGTGAGAATGGAGAATACAGAAAATTGGTATTGATGAGTGGGGCATTGCCCTAAAGATACCTGAAAATGTGGAAGCAGCTTTCAAACTGTCTAATGGGTAGAGGTTGTAAGAGGAGTGTGGCAGGCTCAGAAGAAGACAGGAGAATGAGGGAAAGTTTGGAACTTCCTAGACACTTGTCAAATTGCTGTGACCAAAATACTGATAGTGATATGGACAATGAAGTCCAAGTTGAGGAGGTCTCAGATAGAAATGAGGAACTTACTGGAAACTGGGGCAAAGGTCACTTTTGTTATACTTTAGCAAATAATTTGGAGGCATTGTGCTCCTGCCCTAGGGATCTTTGGAACTTTGAACTTGAGAGTGATGATTTAGGGTATCTGGCAGAAGAACTTTCTAAGCAGCACAATGTTTAAGATGTGGCCTGGCTGCTTCTAAAAACCTATGCTCATATGTGTGAGCAAAGAAATGATCTGAAACTGGAACTTCCATTTAAAAGGGAAGCAGAGCATAAAAGTTTGGAAAACTTGCAGGCTGACCATGTGTTAGAAAAGAAAATCCCATTTTCAGGGAATCAATTCAAGCTAGCTATAGAAATTTGCATAAGTAAAAAGGAGCCAAGTGCTAATAATCAAGACAATGGGGAAATGTCCTTGAAAGCATTTCAGAGAACTTTGTGGCAGCACCTCCCATTACAGGCCCAGAGACTTAGGAGGAAAGAATGGTTTGGTGGGCCATGCCCAGGGCCTTTCCCTCCTGCACAGCCTTGGGACACTGCTCCCGAAATCCCAGTTGCTCCAGCACCAGCCATGGCTCAAAAGTACAGCTAAGGCTGCTGCTTTCTAGGGTGCAAGTCATAAGCCTTGGTGGCTTCCACATAGTGTTAAGCCAGTGGGTATAAAGAGTGCAAGATATGAGGCTTAGAAGCCTTTGCCTAGATTTCAGAGGATGTATGGGAAGGCCTTGATGTCTAGGCAGAAGCCTGCTGCAGTGGTGGAGTCAGCATGGAGAACCTCTCCTAAGGCAGTGTATAGGGGGAAATGTGGGGTTGGAGACTTGTTGAATTGTTGCAAAACAAAATGCTGATAGTGATATGGACAGTGAAGTCCTGGCTGAATAGGTCTCAGATGGAGATGAGAAACTTATTGGGAACTGGACAAAGGCCACTCTTGCTATGCTTTAGCAAAGAGACTGACGTCATTGTGCTCCTGCTTTAGAGATATGTGGAAGTTTGAACTTAAGGGAGATGATTTAGGGTATCTGGCAGAAAAATGTCTAAACAACAAAGCATTCTATATATGGCTTAGCTGTTTCTGAAAGCCTATGGTCATTTACATAAACAAATAAATGACCTAAAACTAGACCTTATATTTAAAAGTGGAGCAGAGCATAGAAGTTTGGAAAATTTGCAGCCCAACCATGGGGTAGAAAAGAAAACCCATTTTCTGGGGAGGAATTCAAAGCTGCATAAATTTGCATAAGTAAAGAAGAGCCAAATGTTAATAGCCAAGTCGATGGGGAAAATTCATTCAGGGCATTTCAGAGACTTTTGCAGTAGCCCCTCCCATCACAGGCCTGGAGGCCTAGGAGGAAAGAATGGATTCTAGGGCAGGCCCAAGGCCCCGTTGCTCTCTGCAGCCTTGGGACATGGCACTGTGTGTTCTAGTCACTCCAGCTCTGGCCATAGTTAAAAGGGCCATTGCTTAGGCCATAGATTCAGAGGGTGCAAGCCCCAGGCTTTGGCAGCTTCCACATGGTATTGGGCCTGCCAGGTGTACAGAAGGCAAGAGTTGAGGTTTGGGAGCCTCCACCTAAATTTCAAAGGATGTATGAACACCTGCATGTCTAGGTAGAAGTCTGCTGCAGGGGGTGGAGGCCTCATGGAGAACCTCCAATAGGGTACTGTGGAGGGAAAATGTGGGGTTGGAGCCCCCACACAGAGTCCCCACTGGAGCATTGCCTAGTGGAGCTGTGACAAGTGGGCCACTATCCTCCAGATCACTGAATGGTAGATTCACTGTCAGCTTGCACTTTGTACCTGAAAAAGCCACAGGCATTCAAATCCAGCCCTTGAGAGCAGCTGTGGGGGCTGACCCCTGCAAAGCCATCCTGCCCAAGGTCATGGGAGCCTACCCTTTGCCCCAGTATGTCTTGGATGAGAGACATGGGGTCAAAGGAGATTATTTTGGAGATTAAAATTTAATGGCTGTCCTGCTGAGTTTTGAACTTGCATGGGGCCTGTAGCCCCTTTCTTTTGGATGATTTCTCCCTTTTGGAATAGGAGTATTTACCCAATGCCTATACTTCCATTGTGTCTTGGAAGTAACTAACTTGTTTTTGATTTTACAGGCTTGTAGGTGGAAGGGACTAGCCTTGTCTCAGATTAGAATTCTTTGGACTTTTGAGTAAATGCTGGAATGAGTTAAGACTTTGGGGGATTGTCAGGAAGGCATGATTATATTTTTGTGATGTGAGAATGACATGAGATTTGGGAGGGACTGGGGGAATTCTGTGGTTTGGAGGTGGGGCCTGGTGGGAAGTGATTGGATCATGAGGGTGGTTTCTAATGGTTTAGTATCATTCCTTTGGCGCTGTTCTCATGAGAGAATTCTTACAAGATCTGGTTGTTTAAAAGTGTGCAGCACCTCTCCCCTCACTCTCTTCCTCCTGCTATGGCCATGTGAGATGTGCCTGCTTCGCTTTCACCTTCTGCCATGATTGTGAGTTTCCTGAGGCTTCCCAACAAAAAAAAATTAGCCAGGCGAGGTGGCGGGCGTCTGTAGTCCCAGCTACTCGGGAGGCTGAGGCAGGAGAATGGCGTGAACCCGGGAGATGAAGCTTGCAGTGAGCTGAGATCCGGCCACTGCACTCCAGGCTGGGGGCAGAGCGAGACTCTGTCTCAAAAAAAAAAAAAAAAAAAAAAGCTGCTATGTTTCCTGCACAGCCTGCAGAAGCATGAGAAAATTTAACCTCTTTTTCTTAAAAATTACCCAGTCTCATGCATTTCTTTATAGCAGTGCAAGAATGAACTAATATAGGGATATTGTTTTGTGGGCAGCTGTAGAAATACTGGCAAGAGGTGATAGTGGGTCTAACAAGATAATGACACTGTGGGTAAACAGAAAAGAATGGATTTTGAAAATACTAAGAATAAGACAGATTTACCACTTAATGTATAATCTTGGACAAGTTACTTACTGTTTCTTCCTTTGCTTATAAACATTTATGCCTCATGCCTATAATTTCAGAACTTTTTGGGGCTCACTCTTTAGGATCATTTGAACCCAGAAGTTTGAGAACAGACTGTGCAACATACAGAGATCTCCATCTCTACCAAAAATTAAAAAAAAAATTAGCAGGGCATAGTGGTATGCGCCTGTTGTCCCAGCTAGTTGGAAGGCTGAGGTGAGAGGATCACTTGAGCCCAGGAAGTTGAAGCTACAGTGAGCTGTTTCTGCCACTGCACTATAGTGTGGATGACAGAGCAAGGGCCTGTCTCAAAAACTTTTTTCATCAATTTCTTCTTAGAACTAACAGAGACAATTTGTTAGAATGTGCATAATTCATCCTGTGAAGCCCTCAGTGATTGTCTCTTTTCCTTCCAAGCAAGCCCTTCAATACCTACATGGTGATCTCCATAGCACAGTTCCCAGGTCTACCTCCTGTGGTCAATTCTCCATTCTCCAACATTATGTGTCCCTTATCTTTCTCCCAACTTCCTAGTCCTTATACCTCCACTTAATTCCCAGATTGCAGGTGGATGTCACCAAGGATAGCCTTATTTACTGGAATATGTGCTTGATAGTTCTAATTACTTGAAGGATGCATTCAGCTATTCAAATAAGGACAGTCACAAAAGACCCAACAGATTTTAACCTTAAAGCATGTACCTCGAAACTATACGCATAAGCAGTGTGGCCTACGGACATGGTAGCCATGCATCCAGGATCTCCTGCAACAGTTTGGTCATGGACCCTGCATTTTATTGGTTCAGAAAATATGATATCTTTGGGCAAAAATCGCTGTGTGTTTATTTATTTGACACAGAGTCTCACTTTGTCACTGGACTGGAGTGCAGTGGCGCGATCTTGGCTCACTGCAACCTCTGCCTCCCTGGTTCAAGCAATTCTCCTGCCTCAGCCTCCCAAGTAGCTGGGGTTAAAGACATGTACCACCATGCACAACTAATTTTTGTATTTTTAGTGGAGATGAGTTTCTCCATGTTGGCCAGGATGGTCTCAATCTCCTGACCTTGTGATCTGCCCGCCTTGGCCTCTCAAAGTGCTGGAATTACAGGTGTGAGCCACTGTGCCCGGCCCCAATCACTGTGTATTTGAATCAGCTTTACCGTCCACCATAACTACCCCTTTCTTTTTTCACTCTCCCTTTACTTTCATTTATTTTTCTTTTTTTTTTTTTCTTTTTCTCACTTTTACCCTTCTGCTGTATATATGATTGCCTCTAATGACACCCCCAAGCACCTTGACTTTTTAGTTTGGTTATAGGGTGCTTTGAAACCAGTTCTTCTCCACCAAGGGAGGCTTTTTAAGTCAATCCCTTTCCTGAAGTATGACATCCTTCCTTTCTTGTCTCTATGCTTATTTATGCTAAGATTTTACCCATAAAAGCTCTGTGTCTGAGTTGATTCTGCTGAGCTGAATTTCCATATTCTCCAAGGAGTGCTTTCATTTTGTACTCTAGCTTGAACTTGGCACTCTCCTTCCCTCTCTTCTCCCAATTTAAAATTGTCCTCACCATGGACAATATCCAGCCTGATATCTTTCTTGCTTTTCATTATTATTTGAGTTACTTCTCCTCTCGCTAATTGGTATTTGTCCTTAAATCTGAAGGTCACCTATATTCCTGGTTTATCTCTAAGTAAAAGTACAGGAAGAAAAATTGTAGAATTCACTCTAGTATCCTAGAATTCTGAATATTTAATTTTTCTTAATTTGTAAAGATAGTTAAACAATGTACAGTTATTGGTGGAACAATTCAGTATGATGTATTTTCTGTAGTTTGAATGTATTCCTTCCAAAATTCTGGTATTGTCAATGTGATAGTATTAAAGAATGGGTCCTTTCAGAGGTGATTAGGCTATGAAGGCTCCTCCCTCCTTACCAGAATTAAGGACCTTGTGAAAGAGGTGTCATGCAACATTCCACTAGCTTGCTCTCCTGTCCTTATGCCATAAGAAAACATGAAGTTCCTCCTCTCCGGAGGGTGCAGTCCTCACCAGACAACAAAACCTGCTGGTGCCTTGAATCTTGGACTTTCTGGAGCCTTGAATCTGGAACTTCCCAGCTTCCAAAACTGTGAGGAAACAAATTTCCATTCATTAGAAATTACTCAGTCTCAGCTATTCTATCATAGCAACAGAAAAAGTCTGCATTCATTCAGGCTATGGGTCATAAAACATAGTACAAGATACTTTTTTTCTTTCTTTTAAAAATACTTTGGTTTCAGAGAAGTTTTAGGTTCCAGTAAAATTGAACAGAAGGTAGAGAGCTTTCTTATCTGCCCTCTGTCCTCACATTCCCCATCAGAATGGTGCATTTGTTATAATTGATGATCCTACTTTACTATATCATAATCACCCATTGTCGACACTATGGTTCATGCTTGGTGTTTTACATTCTATAGGTCTTGGTGAATATTTAATGAAATGTATTCATCATTATGGTATCATACAGAGTATTTTCAATGCTCTAAAATATCCTTTGTGGTCCATTGATTTATCCCTCCCCATCCCCCGCTACATCTGGCAACCAGTGGTTTTTTTAATTTTAATTTTTTTTATTTTTTATTTTTGCTTTCTCCATAGATTTGCCATTTCCAGAATATCATATAGTTTGAATTATGTAGTATGTAGGATTTTCAGATTAGCATTTTTTTAATGTAGTAATATAAATTTGAAATTACTCCTTGTGTTTTTGTGACTTGGTAGCTCATTTCATTTTAGCATTGAATAATATTTCATTGTTTGGGTGTACCAGAGTTTAGCTATCCACTCACCTACTATAGAATATCTCAGTTGCTTACACACTTTGGCAATTATGAATACAGTTGCTATAAACATTTGTTTGCATGTTTTTGTGTGGACATAAATTTTCAACTCTTTTGGGTAAATATCAAGAAACGCAATTGCTAGATTGTATAAGAATATGTTTAGCTCTGTAAGAAACTGCCAAACTGTCTTCCAAAGTGGATGTCCATTTTGCATTCCCACAAGTAAGAAGTGAATGTTCTTGTGGTTTTGGATTTTCATCATTCTAATAGGTGTGTAGTGGTATCTCATTGTTTTAATTTGCATTTCCCTAATGACATGTGATGTGGAGAATGTTTTCATATACTTATTTGCAATGTGTATATCTTCTTTGATGAGGTGTTTGTTTAGGTTTCTGATTCATTTTTTAGTAGGATTGTTTATTTTCTTTTTTTTCTATGTATTTATTTATTTATTTTTTTATTATACTTTAAGTTCTAGGGTACATGTGCATAACGTGCAGGTTTGTTACATATGTATACTTGTGCCATGTTGGTGTGCTGCACCCATCAACT
>NW_012115132.1:2662945-2695202 GCF_000951035.1 Colobus angolensis palliatus
GCACCGATTGTCCGGCACTCACTAGTGAGATGACCCCAGTACCTCAGTTCAAAATGCAGAAATCACCCGTCTTCTGTGTCCTTTGCGCTGGGAGTTGGAGACTGCAGCTGTTCCTATTCGGCCATCTTGCTCCGCCCCTCGGATTGTTTATTTTCTAATTGAGTTTTTGGAGTTTATTGTATATTTGAATAACAGCTCTTTATGAGATGTGTTTTTTACAAATATTTCTCTCAGTCTGTGATTTATCCTTGCATTCTCTTCTCATTATCTTTCACAGAGCAGAAATATTTAATTTTAATGAAGTCCAGGTCATTTATTTCTTTCATAAATCATGCCTTTGGTGTTGTATCTAAAAAGTAATTGCCAAACCCAAAGTCATCTAAATTTTCTTCTATGTTATAATCTAGATGTTTTGTAGTCTTACATTTCACATTCAGGTCTGCAATCCATTTTGAGTTTTTGAAGGGTGTGATGTCTGTGTCTAGATTCAATTTTTTTGTGTGTGGATGTCCAGTTGTCCCACTATCATTTGTTGAAAATATTGTCTTTTGTCCATTGTATTGCCTTTGCTTCTTTCTCAAAGATCAGTTGACCATATTTATGTGAGTCTATTTCTAAACTCTCAATTCTGTTTTATTGATTTATTTGTCTACTCTTTCACCAATACTACACTGTCTTAATTACTATGGTTTCATAATAAGCCTTAAGGTCATGTGGTATTTGTCTTTCAACTTTGTTCTTCTCCTTCAATGTTGCATTGGTGATTCTGGGTCTTCTGTCTCTCCATATCAATGTTAAATTAATCAATGTCCATAAAACTAAATTGCTGAGGTTTTGCTTGGATTTCCATTGCTGGGGTTTTGATTGGGAATCCATTGATAAGATTGGAAAGAACCAATATCTTAACAATATTGAGTGTTCTTATCTATGAACATGAAATATTTCTCCAATTTATTTGGTTCTTCATTGATTTCTTTCATCTGCGTTATATAGTTTCCCTGTTTTAGATCTTGTATATATATTGTGTGATTTATACAGAAATATTTAATTTTGGGGTGCCACTTCAAATGGTATTGTGTTTTTAATTTTAAAATCCATTTTTTCATTGTTGGCATATAGGAACATATGATTTTTGTATATTGACCTTTGTATCCTGCAACTTCACTGTAATCACTTATTAGTCCCAGGAGTTTTTGTTGATTCTTTCGGATTTCTTACATAGATGATCATGTCATCTGTAAACAAAGACAACCTTATTTCTTCCAATCTGTACACCTTTCCTCTCCTCTCCTCTGCTTTCCTCTCTCCTCTCCTCTCCTCTCTTCATTTCTCTCTTCTCTCCTCCTCTCTTCTCTTCTCTTCTCTTCTCTTCTCTTGTTTTCATTATCTAGCACTTCTAGGATGACATTAAAAAGGAGCGGTGAGAAGGGATATTCTTGCCCTGTTCCTGATTGTAGTGGGAAAACTTCTCATTTCTCACCAATATGCTGCTTTTTGTAGTGAAACTTAATGACAGCTAAACAAATAAAGCCTTCTTTCCCCAAACCTAGCTAAGATTGCTATTGTTTAGTCACACTAACCTTCCCTCTGTATAAGTAATCCTTAAAGTAAAGGGAAATCTTTGTGGAAAAAGACGGAACAGGAGCATAGTTGTACAATTGCCTTCCTTAAGCCCCTTATTCATTTTCACAAATATTTATTGTTTGTACACTATGTACTAGGCACTGCTCAAGGCTCTGGAAACAGTGAAAAACAAAAATGTTATCTCTGCACTTTAGGGACTTATACTCTAAAAGGAAGTGATAGGCAATAAATAAGCTGTGAATGGTCATCATAAGAGTGGTAGAAGAAGCTACCAAGGTGTTATGAGAGAAAAGAATGGGGTGTGGACTATGTGAGATTGGATAAGCAGAGGTGTCTCTGAGAATATCATATGGACCAATTTGCAAAGAGCCACAGAAAGAGCTTTCTAAGTAGAGAGAATGGCTTGTACAAAAACCCTGAGATATGAAAGAACTTGACAAGTTCAAGATACAGAAAGAGGTATGACATAGCCAAATGGAAGTAGGAAAGGGGAGAGTGGCATGGAGCAAAATTGGAGAAGCAACAAGCCAAAAACTGAAATGAGAATAGAAAAGTCTAGGCAGATAATTTGGAAACTGAATAAAAGAGTGAAGTTTCCTTTCATGAGAAGATGGACAAAATCAATCACTGTTGCTGTCTTTATACAACCCTTGCCCTTTTCCTCCTAAACCTAAAACTGTCTTGTCACCATTGGTTTGCCCCATCTGAAGAGTGGTATATGAGTTGCCTTGTCTAACTTAGACCTGCTTCCATTGATGTTACTCAAGCAAATTCTCTGTTTTGGAGGCCATGGGAAGACACTTTTCATATGCAAATAGGGTAATTATTCAACAAAAGTGGCCTAATGTAGTGTAGACAAACATGTTAAATGTTATCCATTCTCCCTAGGGATATTTTGCGATCAAAACTTTCCCTTTGGTTTATGTATTCACACAGATTTGAAAGCAAACAATCTGGATGATTCTGATTCATTTACATTCCACCCATTACCATGTCATTCTTTTACAGTGGTTTGAAGTTTAAAAACCTTTTGTGACTTATTTACCTAAAAAAATAATTTTAAAAGGTCTTTTTAACTCTATTTGTTCATAAGAACAGGAAATATTATAAACACAAAAACAGAAAAGACCAATTCCAGATTTCAGTTTACAGCATAAAAATTTATGATGCTGGTTTAAGTTTCAAATTAGCCAAATGGATTTACGCATCTATGATAGAGTGAGGAAAATCAGACTTTGTTAACATGAACAGTGGGTGTCTTTTACATAGAGTAGAAGACTACAGCATATTATTGAGAGGTAAGAGTTTCACTCTGTTTATTTCTTTAATTCAGTAAGCTGTTGAATTTCAGAGGTACCAGACCTTTAGGAAAAAAAAAAAGTCATCAAATTACATACTGACAGTGTTTGAAGAGACATTAGAAAAGGTCATTTTATTGGGTAAGGCCCTGCTGTTTGCATGTGACAGAGAATTCACTAGACTGGGCTTAAACAAAATAGGAAATTAATTGGTTTAGGTGGCTGAAAAACTCAGAGGTGGAGTGGGTTTCAGGTATGGGAGAATTTAGAGATTCAAACAGCGTCATCATAACATGTCAAATACACAATGTCAAAGACAGTTCTATGTCCTTCCACCTCTGATCTATGGTTTCCTCTCTTGTCTTCATGTGATGGGAAAATGTTTTCAAGTAACTTGAGACCATGTACTCCTAGTTTCCTGAGGCCCGATGGGGGATTAAAATGATATGCACATGCTCCTCTCTCAGTAATTACATCAGAACTCCCTAGGTGTCTGATTGGGTCAAGAGTTCATTTATGAGCCAATCACTGTGCTTGAAAGCTGTGGTTTTCTGATTTCTCAGGGCCGAGTTATGAGCTACCTGGTGGAACTAAGGGTTTGAGTGAATTCTACTTGAAGCACGGGGAAAGAAACAGGGGAGGAGATATTGCAAAGGAAACTTGAGGTATCATCCCCAGAGGAAAAGATGATGAATTTTGGATAGTAAAACAAACCACCCAACCAGCAAACAAAGTGAAACAAAAATGTCCATTGCACACCTATTGCCCCTATTCCTCTGATGTTCGAATCTCTTGATTGGTAAAGTGAAATCGCCGCCTGGATGGACATCCTAGCTTTGTCGTAAATTACCTAGGTGATGTGGCCGAATCCCTTCACTTCTCTGTGCCTCTGTATCCTCATTTCTAAAAGGCAGGGATTGAACTCAATGCTCTCTCCAAGTTTTCTTCCAGCTCTGAAATGGTAATGATCCCAAGCTTGCCAAATGAGAATGGGAAGATTCCCCTGGCCTAAGATTTCGTGGAAAAGAAAACGGAAGCAGGCCCAGGTGCAGGGCAGAAAAGGGAGCCAGCAGACCCTGGGCCATAGAGCGAAGGAAGCAAAAAGAATTCTCAGGAGAGCAAGGTCAACTCCAGGACAGGACATCTCTCTGCAAGCTGAGGAGCACCCTCCAGTCACCGCCGATTGCTCTATGAGCGAGTGCACTGGAGCAGTGGTGATAGTTGCCATAGAGAGGGATAAATAGACTGTTGTTTGGTGCAATAACTTGGTTTCCACCAGAAAGTTTCACACTCAAAATAAATATTACATATGGCTCCCATCAGCAGTGCCTAATCCAGAAAGAAAAACATATATTTTCTGAGGTGTTATAAGTGTTATAATTCTACATGTCCATAATCTCTCATCTGGAGGCTTTGAAGTCATATGTGTTTTGGAATCCAATTTTTTTAAATTCTAAAAAGCAAGTAGAAGACACGTATCATTTATGATATCAAAAGTGGGATACAGTGTAGCACCCTTTAATCATATATATTGATACTACTATAATAAAATGTATGAATGTTTACATTGAGAGAGAGAGAGAGAGAGAGAAAGATTACAAATAGTTTCCCATTAGTTCAGGTCATGTTGAATTTTTTCAAAAATTCAGTTTCCAGAGCTTACTGGATTCTAGAGTAGTGGACAAAGGATCTGTAGAGAGGTGATTGAGATCATCTTGGATAAAATAAAGAAGAGAGATGGAATCTGGAATGTCAATGAATAAGTTGAATTGTTTTTATTAATGTTAAGGTACATGGAATTTACCTCCTTGTCTGTTTCCTCTGTGGGAGTCTATGGTAGGTGCTTAATAACTATTTGTGAAATGAATACTTCCTATCCATTTTTGGCTCACAGGTTGTGTTTTCATCTCACTATTCCACTCTCTCTACTGAATGGTCACATGACATTCATGAATGGCCTCTATAGCATTTGATGGTTAGAGCATTCTCCCTGGGTCTCTCTTTTACTGATTTTCATAAAGCCACATTGTATCTCAATCTCTGGAGGGTCCTGCTTGATTTCTCTCTTGGGCTACTTTCCCTCCACCTGCTCCTTGTTTATTGGTGTTCACTACTCTTGTTCCTCTGCATATTTTTCATTAGTAAACTGCATAGATTACTCACTTAGGATTTTTGTGATAGATAACCCTAAGTGGATAATCTGTCGCCCAGGCTGGAGTGCAGTGGCGCAATCTCGGCTCACTGCAACCTCCTTGTTCAAGCGATTGTCCTGCCTCAGCCTCTTGAGTTGCTGGGATTACAGGCACACGCCACCACGCCCAGCTAATTTTTGGATTTTTAGTAGACGGGGTTTCACCATGTTGGTCAGGCTGGTCTCGAACTCCTGACCTCGTGATTCGCCTGCCCCAGCCTCCCAAAGTGCTGGGATTACAGGTGTAAGCCACCGTGCCCAGTCATTTATTTGGATTTTCTAAGATTAAGAGTTATGGTCGACAAGATGTTTCCCAAATCAAATATGCTAATGAGTTACAGATCAAATTTATTATGTTCCCCTCCTTCTCTTTTTCCGCTTCCCTCCCCATTACCACACACACACACACACACACACACACACACACACACACACACATACGTACACACACACACAGCATGCCTCAGTGAAAACTATCACCCTCTATTCAGGTCCCCAAGACAGATTCCTGAGTTATGAAGTTTGATCTATTGCACAATATCTAGCTTAGATCTTTTTTATATATTTCTTTTTCTCCATCATTTACTCTGTGACTATCTTAATTCTGAACTTCGCCATCCTTTGTATGAATTACTCAGTGGCCTCCTAACTCACTTTCCTGTTGCTAGTTAGCAATCTCTATAATTCATTATCTCTATTACTATTACAGACACTTTTCTCAAAAATCTAATCAAGTCATCACTGTGCTTCAAGTCTGTGACTTTCCTCACCCTCAAGATCAAGGCCAAACTCCATTATTTGATTCTACACTCCATATCACCTGGCCTCTAATTTCTAGACTCACTTTTGGTTTTCATTCTGTGTCCCACTCGTAGGAAATTATTTATAGCTCTCCAAACATGCTCAAACCATTTTGTCTTGTTTCTTTGCACATGGTATCCTCATTTTCTAAAACTGCTCATCCTCTCAAATAACTAATTTATATTTATGATTCAGACTCAGCTTAGACACCTGCTTCTCCAGGAAGTTTCCAGCGGATCATCCTCAGCTGGAATCAGTATCCTTCTCTGCACACCTATAGCACACTGTTTATAATCCTATTATAAATGCTTTATAATGTTGATTTTCTTTCATAAGATTGCTGGCTTTATGTCAGCAGAGGCCAAGAAGTTTATATCCTCATTGTCTAGAATAATCTCGGACCCATTTTTGTCAATAAACTTTTGTTGAATGGAGGAATAAATGAACACACACACACACACACACACACATACACACACACACACACACACACACACACTCTCTCCTCTTTCTCACATATTAAGGCTCTCATAAAGCATTCAGTATGTTTTTATTTCCCTGAAGTTTACATATTGACTCATTACTGCTAAGAAATGCTGTTCTGAAATTTGTGATTCAAACTAGTAGCGTGTCATTCAGATTAAGTAAGGTTATAAGCAGTAATAAACAATCTCTAATCTTAGAGGTCATATGGCCTCAGTTACGTGGGCCCCAGGCAGGACAAGCCTACTGTGTGCCTAGAATCCTGGAACATTTACAATATTTGATGGCCAGCAGAACTTTAGATATAAAGACCTTTAATTTGTTCTATCACATTTAAAACTTTACATTTATGAAAAAATACACTGTTTAACATCACAGGTTGATTTTAAAAAAGCACCTTCTAGATTGATATGAATTTGTTTGATTTTTCTTCTCTTTCCATATCAGCATGTGAAGTATTGACTTTCTGAGCCTCTAAATCGTAAACACTCACCCTGACGGCCATGTGTCCCATCACCAAGGGAATCCTTCCCTCCTCTCCCTGCCGTCCTTGCCCTGGCCTTCATCTCTTCATGTCTGGAATATAGCATTAGCTTGCTGACTGTTCCGTCTCCCCTCTTTCATTCTGCTCCTACAAAATGGAGCTTGAATAATCCCATTAAAATATCCTTAGGATTTCAGTGTTTCACCAGAGGTTGCAGAATAAAATGTTAAGCCTATAGCTTATCACCCAAGGCCTGTTATAGTTTGTTCCCCACCTCCACCATGACCTCATTTTCTCATTATCTCCTTGTGAAAGTCTTTGGCTCATGCAAAGGACGCCCCCCCCCACCCCATCTTGAGCCTTCACTTTCTTATCTGTACTGGTTTAAAAATGACAGTCCCTGTCTCATAGCCTTGTCATGAAGACTGAATAAAATGATAAATAAAAAGCCCTGATCACACAGTCCTGACATACAGTCAGCCCTTGATATTATTGTGACACGCTTTTAAAAATACATTTTACCCCTTTCTGGCACTCCCATTAGAAATTCCTTGTTAATTAGCAGTGCATTTGCAGTATTCCAAAATCATTCTTATTGTTTAGGATTCTCTGAGAATAAAGAGTTTACTAACAACACACAAATGCCTATCATTCATACCGAAAAACTAAATAAATGGCTATAACCAAATTCTTTGCAATAAGTTATTCCTGTTCTTATCCAAATGATGGCATGTTTTTCTACTCCTTAGTCTTGCTAGGTTTCACTTTGACTACCAACAGTTAAGCACCCCCCCCATGGTGTTATTACCCTGAAGATCAAATAATCTGCCTTTTTAGCTGCTAGAGTCCCCTCGTGGGCTAGCTCAATTACACCTTTGACATAAGAAATTGCAAAAATCTGTGATTACCTCTGGGGCGGGATGGTGTATTATAAAACTATGCTTTGTAGGATTAAGGGTGTTCAGAGGTTGTCACACCCAGCCACTGGTGCACCTGCTGAGAACATGGACTGGGGGCTGGTACACTTGTTGATTCCTTATAAATGCACCCTGATTTGAATTTCTGGAAAATGGGCTGTAAAAGTGATTCAGTGCTGTATAAAGAGTACTGGACTAAGAGTCTGAAAACCTGGCTTCTGAGATCTGTGTAGAACTAATGGTATGCCCCTTTAGCATCAGTTTATTTCTTGGTAGAATATGAAAAAAGTAATATCTGTTTCCTTAGAAGACTGTTGTAAAATAACAAATCATGTTTGTGAAAGTGTTCGGTTAAAACTGATCATTTTATTTCTGCATTAAATTTACACATACAAAATGCAAGACAATATGCAAATAACCTAAGAATAGCTGTTGGTACATTTATGGTATTTGCTGAAAATATTTTTTTTAAGAACCAAATTCGGTTCCTAAGAGGTAACTGCTACACACACTTAGAATCAACTGCAACTAGTAATGAGAACATTATTTTTTTTTGCTATTATTTTTAATTGTTTATGGTATTCACATTCCTAAAGGGAAGGAAAGTATGTATAAGAAGATTTTATATAAAGAAAGAAATTTGAGAAATAGGACTATCTGGGAAGGGGTGTGTCAAAAACCCCAAAGTTGAATTTTTGCCTTTTAATATTGAAAACTGGCATGTTAGTTAAAAGTCAGAATTATTGGACTTATATTTGTATTACCAGAGCAAAGTAAAGGCTTAGCTACTCTTTGGAAGGAAGTCACTGGTTAGCATCCGGCTGGTTTGTTCAAAATAACGACAAAAACAGCAGCAGCAGCTCCTGCTTCAATTCTTACTTCTCAGCAAGATCAGAGCAATGATGATTTTGCTGGGGGAAAAACTGATCCAGAAATTATGAGACTTGCCCCAAATCCTTTCACTGAGCCAAACTATAAAACAAGTTCTACCTGGCTCTAAACCCTGTGTTCTTTTTAAGGAACCACCTGATAAAGCTGGTTGTGAGAAAAACTGTGACTTCAATGAAGAAGGCAAAGACAAAAATAGAAAGTTTACTATAAGATGTAGCCTTCTTTCTTTTACTTTTGCTCCTTGCATGGAATGTCTGATGGCCTTAAGCCCGTGTTGTTATTAATAACTCAATCACTGCTAAGGTTTTTTAGTGAAAAGTAAAAGAGCTATGCCCAACCTGAGTAGAAGAAGCCAAGCTTTGCAAATGGACCCCAGTTTACATGTTCCGAAATTGTATTTTGATGAACAGAAATATATTGCAAGGTGTTGAAAAATAGCTTTTACTTATAACACAGTGAGTGTCTCAAGGACACGGAAGACACTGATGTTTTCCGTCTGATTCAGCCTCAACCCCCTGCTTCATGGAAATTTGCATTCTGATTATATTGATCTGTGCTTTTAATTTAATTCTGATTACGTTTATTGCCATCTGTGCTTTTAATGAGTAAGCTTTGGCTAGTGCCTTAAAAGGAGCCATAGCTCTCTGCTGTTACTTAGAACAGCATGTTATATATGGCTTTAAAATTTGGGTTTTCATGTTACCCTGAGGAGAAGGGACTCAAGGGCACCTCATATTAAAATGGAAAATCTTTTTGAAGCTTCCCACCGTCAGCAGCTGCCTATAGACTCTAAAATGTACTCTGACTGCCCTCTCCTGGTTGGATGTAAGAATAGCAAGAAGAGCAGTTACGAACATTGGTTTTAGCATTCATTGCATGCTCTTTGACTAATCTAATAGAAATGGAAATTACCTAGTGATCAAAAGAGAAAAACAATGGGGCAGAAAAAGAATTCTCAGATGTGACTCTGCAGTACAAACATAAATCCTGACTCAACAGATTCCATGAAAAAGCACCCCAATCTTGGACTTTATAAAGTCTGGCTTTAGGACCATTTGGTTGATAGGGTTGTCCCACAGTTATCTATTATAAGTGGTCAGATCTCATCCAAGTTCTGGATAGGTTTGGTTTCAGCCTCATAAACTGTAGGTCAGAACCCAATGGAAGCTGGGGGCACCAATGTTGCATTTGTTTTAATTCATTTATGTATTTTGTAGCCTGGTGCCCTGTGGGGTGTCTCAGTGACAGATAAAGAGACTGATATCAGGTTGAAGTGCAAAAACAGAGTTAGCTGGAGAACTATGGAAAATGTTGTGTTTTTCAGTGTAAAACACTCCAGCATTTCTCCAGCATTCATCTACCAAATTCATGACTGTGATAAAACCTAAAATCAATGTATCTACCCAACTCTTTGCTTCTGGTTCAGAATTCTGATGTTTAAAAATGCTTTGGATACCAGTATTTCCTGGTCTTTTGGACCAGATTTCTTGGGTTTGAAATGCGTCTGTGCTCTGAGCTGTGTTACGTTCAATAAGTCCTTTAATCTCTGTGTCTTCAAATCTCTGTGTCTTCAATTTCCACATCTGTAAAATGGTGATCATGAAAGCATGTGTTGGATTATTGTTAAGATTAAATGTGATACATTTAAAATTCTTCGATAAGCAACTAACACAGAATAAATGCTCAATAAATGAGAGCTGCTTATGTTATTCTATAGTCAAAAGAGGGGTAGGATCAGAGGATCAGTAACTTGTTAAAACCTCCATTAGGTAGAGGAACCATAAAACCATTCCTTGCCACCAACGTATCTAATGTCTAATAGAGATTCGATGTGTCTAGTAGAATTACGTTGACCTAAAAACACTCTATAGATCTTTGTTCCTCTCCTGAGATCTGCTGTATATACCTTCTTTCCTAATTGTGACCCACACAACACACAAATGGAGATTTTTTTTCTGCTGCTGTTTTGAAGTAGAAGAAATTCTTCATTTAAAATATCTTCAGGCCAAGTATCCAATGAATAGCTCAAAGTGTCAGAAGTAACTTGAATTTTTATAGGCTTATGGGAAATTTTCTGAAAGGAATTATATAGCTGTTCCTTTTATCTAATGATGGACAGGGAGAAAAACTTCACTATTCAGATGGTAGGGAAAACACAAATTCACAATGACCAGGCAATGGTAAGTACCCCTTAAGTGCTCCACTCGCTGCAGAACTCCCAACAGGTGCTTGCCTTCCGCTTAGCATCATTCCAGCAGTTCTGACTAAAGAAGACTGGACACATAATTATACTATATCAGATATGCGCCTTTGCTTTTAAATCTGTTAGCAAAAATAGAAAAGGAATAGGAATTTCTGACCATGCTTTATTTCAGAAATAAAGAGATAGTTGTGAACTAGAATGTTGCCAGGTTAGAATACCAGGTCACAAAATACCTGGCAGCAGATTAGGGGATTATGAGAGTAAGTTAGTGGAGAGAAAGGAAGGTAAACTTAAAAATAAGACCTGCTACCTCTAAGTGCCTGTGAATAAACTGCTGTATGCTTCTGAAACAAAGCATTAGAATTCCTAGACTAGAGTGATCTAGCCAAGACAGTTGAACAAACTCTTCTAGGACAGTTGGGAAAACTTCAGCATTCATAGTGCATAGGTTAAAAAAAAAGGAAATAGTGTATAGATAAAGAAAGAAATAAAGAGAAATAGTTGGTCAGGTGCCATTTGGTTCAACGTAGCTTCAAGTCTCATAGGACAAAGCTCATACTCCTCAGCATGACACAGAAGGGTCTTCATAATGGGCTCTTGCTAACAACTGTAGAGTCATCCCTGCATCCATCACCATCTTACCCTCCACGCTACAGCTGCATCGAACCACCTTCCTTCCTGAACACATCATCTCTTTTTCTTTAGAGCCTTTCTGAGTCATTCTGCCTGGAATGCCCTTTCCTTATTTTCTTGATTGACTCTAATGTATCCATCAGATCTCATACATGTCATTCCTTACTCCAAGACCCAGTTAATTAACCTTTCCCTGTGCTTCCAATAGCATCTTATATTTATATCTAAAATTAACTTGCTCTATGTTAATTGTACGTTTATTTGTAGATCTCTCTACTTAGGGACAGTTGTTGGGTCTTATTCACCATTATAGCCCCATCTCTTGTACGATGTCTAGCCTACAATATATTCTAAATGTGTATTTTGAACAATTGAAAGGATTCCCTTACTTTCTCTAAGAATCATGCAGAGCTTCCACTTGAGAAGTTCTCTGAGTGGTGATTTCACTTTAGTGGTGTGGTAAGCTTTGGATGTTGCTTTAATGAAATGTTAGAGAGTCTAAAAGCTCTCAGGTCAACGACCAACCTAGAACTCTTTTCTCCTTTTTTAAAACATTCTCACCAGTGTGTAATTTTTCATTATTTGTATACATCAGCTGCCCCAAAGCAAGCTGACATTTAGCTTTAAATACGAACTGGTGGTATACTAAAGCATGTAATATTCCAAAAACATTCGTGCCAAATACATGATTGCTGAATTTAGAACAGTGGACAATATGAGGAGCTTCGACTCACATGGTTCTTGAAACTTCATGAGGGTCTTTTACATTGTCCCATTAAACTCTCACAATGGTCCCTTCCAAGTGGGGATTGTATTTTCCTATCTTATAGAGAAGGATATTATGATTGCTTTGTAGTTTTTCCAGGCTTATCCAGTAAATAAGTGGGTGCCAGAGTTGACAGCCCTAAACGTTTTAAACTTGGATCTTTCATCTGAATTCTAGACTTATATATCCAACTACCTTCTCAACATGGATGTGTAAGGAATCTCAAACTTACAAACAAATTTGACATGTTTGTTACAGTTTGAACTGTGTCCCCCAGAAAGGTGTATGGAAGTCCAAACTCATGGGACCCAGAAATCACCTTATTTTTAAATAGAATCTTTGCAGATGCAATTAAGTTAAAATGCAGTCATTAGGATGAGCCCTAATCCAATTTGACTGGTGTCTACATAAGAAGAGACAGAGACATGCAGAGAGAATGCCATGTGACAATTTAGGGAGAGATTGGAGTGATGCAGCTGCAGGTCAAGAAATGCCAAGGATTGCAAGTCACCCCCAGAAGCTAAGAGGTGAGAGAGGCTTCTGTAAGAGTGTCAGAGGGAGCAAGATCCTGTTGACACCTTGATTGTAGACTTCTGCCCTCCAGAACTGTGAGAAAATATTTCTGTTGTCATAAGGTACCAGATTGTGGTGTTCTGCTAAGGCAACCCTAAAAAAACAAATGCAATGTTCAAAACTTAACTCCTGATTCCCCTCCAAAACATGTTCTTTATGTGCAAAGTGACCCCCAAATGCAGAAGGAGCTGAGAAATCAAAGAACAAGACAGACAAATCCTGTTTGTCAGTAGAGGATGATTTACTAGGGATGTTATGAACAGAGGCATACTCTTGGACAGCAGTAAGACAGGTAGACCTCCACATCATGACTCCCCAGACCTAGGGCTGTGTACTATAGAGAAAGGGTGTACATGTTCAATAGAGACACTTCAAGACAACCTTCCAGACGAGGCAAGAATGCTACATGAATCATAGCCTATAGTTTATGTGATAACATCAAGTTTGTTTTGATCTAGGATAGAATTTATGGAGAACACTAAGGACAATAAATAAAGTAGGAATCAGGCATTTCCAGAACTGGGACAACTCACATGTCAACATGGTAGATTAGTATCCAAGATGAGGTCACCTTTGCCTGCACACACCTCCTGCCATAGTCTCTTATAAAGCAGTAAATGGCAACTTGATCCTTGGTCTTAATCTTGTTTTCTCTCTTTTGCTCACACTCCATACTCAATCTATCTGTGCATTCAATTAGCTTTACCTTCACAACATATCTACACTCTAAACACTTATCACCACCTCCACTGCTGACACTGAGGTCTCGCCCATCATCATCTCTCTCCTGGTCTATTTCAGTAGCCTCTTCATGAGTGTCCCTGTTCCTCCTCTTGTTTTCCTACCATCTATTCTCAAGCCAGCAGCCAGCACTGTCCTGTTAAAACATGTCAGATTATACCACACCTCTGTTCAAAACTCTGCAGTGTCTTCCCACATATCTCAGAAAAATGTAGGGTCCTATCATCTGATGTCAAGGTTTTATGTGAGCTGCATCCAATAGCATAGCTTCCTGCCTCATCTCACGCCATTCCTCCTACTCACTTCTTTCTAGATACACTACCTTCTTTGCTGAACTTGATCACATTACCATGGTCACAAGTCAGTCCTTCTAAAGGGTTCTTCCTTCTCCTAGACACCTACATGACTCCCTCCCTCCCTCAACTTCAGAATTCTGCTCATTGCTTCCAAGTTAGGCTTTCCTTTTCCACCTTATTTAAAATTGCAATTCCCCCTTCCCTGGCATATCCACACTCTTTACCTTACTTTGCTTTTTTCCTTAGCACTCATGAGTATCTAATACTTCATGTATGTACTTTGCAATTATGTCTTACCTCTCTCCTTACACCAAAATGGAAGCCCTGTGAAGACAGCGACATAATTTTCTTCACTCTCTGTCTCTGGAGCATATAGAACACATAGTACACATAGGAGTTCAATAACTATTTGCTGAATTATGTGGATGAATGAAAGATCTCTTAAATAAGTCTCCTACTTTTTCCATTATACTCAAATAAGAAAAAATATGTAGTGCAAACCAATGACTGATATGGTTTGGATATGTGTCCCCTCCAAATCTCATACTGAAATGTGATCCCCGCTGTTAGAGGTGGGGCCTAGTGGGAGGTGTTTAAGTCGGCGGGGGGGAGTGGATCCCTCATGATGGCTTGGTGCCATCCCCTTGGTGGTGAGTTCTTACTCTATGAGTCACTATTACAGCTGGTTGTTTAAAGAGATTGGCACCTTCTCCTCTCTCTGTTGCTCCCTCTTTTGTCATGTGATACATCTGCTTTGCATTTGCCTTCCACCACGATTGCAAGCCTCCTGAGGCCCTCACGAGAAGTAGATGCTGGCCCCATGCTTCTTGTACAGTCTGCAGAACCATGAGCCAAATAAACCTCTTTTCTTTATAAATTCACCAGATACTTCTTTAGAGTAATGCAAAATGGATTAACAATGACAAAAGTACTCAGCTTTTTAAAAATGAGCAAGTACGCTCAATATTATTTATTTGCACTCCCCCAAATTAACACATGACATAGTTTAACAATTTAAATATCCATGTTTGATTTACCTGAAATGACCAATAGATTCAAAAGTGGAAGAGGTTAAAAAAAAGGAGGAGCACTTTTATATTTTATCCAGACAAGAGTGTTATTAAAATATGGACAAATACTGCAAGTAAATTTAGGACTAAATGATTCCAGATAGTGTGCATTTGTCTGAAGGAGACTCATACTAGTTTGTGGGAATCTCTTACATTATTCCTTGACTTTGTTTTAACAAGTCATTTGGATTCCTTTTTCTGTTTTCAGAAATCAAATATGAAATCCCTTTGGACTAAAAAAATAAACTATGAGTAGTTATTGGAAGCTCAGTAAATTTTGCAATGATACTCTATGTTGAGTAAAATAGTATTCTTGCAGGTTAATGGCAAGAACATTTATACATTTATATTAAGTTTTATAGTAACAGTCAGTGGAACTGATAAAAAGCACAAACACCTTAATGGTAAATATAATCATCCTAATTCCACTCTACAGGGGAATGTCAACATGGAAGGGAACACTCTGGCCAGTGTGATGATTCAGGCCTTTGAAAGTATGGAGGGAACAATACATTAAATTACAAACAAACAACAAAATCTAGTGATTGGCTATACTGATGCCCTACAGAAGGATAATGAGCAATGGAGGTCCTTAACAAATAGTGAAAACTAAATATAACAGCCAGGGGGCTTATTTTGTAGTTTATAAAGAGGACCTATCTTTTGCAGTCAAAGAGCAACACAGCTAAAGAGCACACTCAAGATCTGGCAGGTTTATTGAACTTCAAAGATAGTAGAATGCTCTGCCAAGGCAAATATGTAATGCTAAATTCAGCACCCTAGTAGGGAAAGCCTAGGAAAACATGAGATGGGACATTTGAATGAATACCCTCAAATATTGAGACTCTGCAGCATCCCCTGAATATTTAGAGCTGCAGAGGTGCCGCTGCTCCCTCCCATAATACCTCCCTATTAATTGCTAGCACTTTCCCCACACACAGGCCTCTCCCCCAGGAGGCAGCAGAAGGCTCTCCTTAGGATATGTCCCTGATGTTCTCCTGGCTGCCAGGCTGATAACTGCAGTTAATCCTCAGATATCCCAGCTGAATTCATGCAGGGTATGTTAAAGTATAAGGAGGTTATACCCAAAGCAGTTGCAAAAGTTAACTAGCATGTATTAGTAGGAGCCAGGGGAGTACCAGTGAGATTGGATTTTAAGGATGCTTGATCAAGCAAAGCAGAACATAAGACTAGATAAGAAAGAATTCTTTAATCCCAGAGGTTGAGGTAACTGGATTACAAAAGAATACAGTGCAAGAAGGGATTGGAAAACTCAGCAAAGTTGGCATGTTGGGATAATATATTATGTGAAGGAACAATACTTTCTAAAAGATTTTATTTTATAGGAAGTGATAGAGGACACATAACCTACCAATACTCTCAGGAAGGCTCTGGTGAGAGGAATCAAGAAGATCATCCTAATATCAGTGATGGATCCCTTCCAAAGACCAGGACTGATGGTATAAAAGATATTAACAGAGCCTGACTCATCAATAATGAAGATGATAAGACCCCAAAAGAAGAGTCTAGATGGTGAGGTTTAACCACCCACTTCCAGGGGGTTGCACATTCTGGGAGAGGTAGTCATAGAGCCTTGACCCACGGGGATTTATGCAGATGTTTACTAGAACATGGCATTCTTAAGGGCAAGAACAAATGGACAGTGAATGAGGGTACTGCTTATTATACACAATAAAAGAGGCAAGAATAGGTGAGCAGGAAACTTTTGGCAAGGGCTCACATTTTCTTGGTCAGTTCACAAATCTGAACCGGTTTTAAGCTATTGACTGATGAGGTGGATGGTTTTCCACAAAAAGGAACCCTGCAACACCAGGGCAATTGCATACTATGATGAGTCCCTTGGTCTTTTCCCAAAGAGATGTATGACAGCTTACTTGAGTGATTGATATTGGGTCAAGGGGAATTATAAGACATTTCAAAGGTTTTGGATCAGGGACTGAGTTGACATTCATATTTGAAGGCCCAAAACATCAATAGCATTTCACTGTTAGATTGGGTAGAAAGTCCATAAATAGAACCCTGGTCAAAGTCCATCTTATGATAAACTTACTGAGTTTGTAAACTAAACTTTGGTCATTTCCCTGGTCCTTAAATGTATAATTGGGTTTACCATAATTGGCAATTGGTATAAACCTTGTATTGAATTGCTAGTCTGTATATTAAGAACTATCATATTGGGGAAGCCCAAGTAAAAGTTTCTGAAACTGTGCAGCCCCTCAGCCAATGTACTAAATAAAATAAACAGTATTACATTTCATGGGAAGGGGGTTGACAGGAATTGTGCCATCACTAAGGATATTAATGATGCAGGGAAGTTTGTCTTTAATATATCTTTTCAACAGTATGGCCTTTGCAGGAATCAGAAGCATCCTGGAGATTGATCATAGATAGAATACCACAAGCTCAACCAACTGGTGATCCTGACTACAGCTGCAGTGCCAGATGAGGTATGTTATAATTCCGTAATTCACATTGAAAGTATAACTATTAAATTTAAAATAAAAAACAAAGAATAAGTCTGGGCAACTTAGTTATCCCACATTGGAAAAGTACATAATATCATATATGGTGAAGGAATTTGTTCTATCTTAGTGAGAAAAGAGCATCAGAAACAGTTTACTACATGGATCAGACAGCACTAAACATATTGTTCCCTCTGTACTTTCAAGTATTGTTCCCTCTGTACTTACAAAGGCCTGAATCATCACATTGGCCGGAGTGTTCCCCTCCACGTTGACAGATTTGTCCTGGGACTGGCATAATTCTCCTGTTGTGTGTCATAATCTGAAGACCACCTGGATATAACTGTAAAACATGATACTGGTTCATTACATCAACAACATTGGGATGAGCAAGGGCAGAATGAAGAGCTTGGTAAAACATACACTCCAGAGGGCATGAGATGAACCCTCTGAACATTCAAGCACCTGCTTTTTCTGTAAAAATTTTAGACATCTACTTGTCAGGGGCGTGTTGGGACCTCCCCTCCAAAGAAAAAGGTAAATGGTTGCATTTTGCTTTCTTAATTCCAAAATGGAAGTACCATGGTTTGCAGGTCTCACCAGGTTTTCTAAGGCAATATGTTTCATAGGAATATCCCTTTGGCTCATACATGGTTTGACATAAAAGGGAATCATCTTTGTGTGGTGTCTGGAACAAGAAAGAGCTGTGTAGCAGATCCAGGCTGTGACATAGCAGCTTGTCTTGGTAACTTCAGTTTACCATAACAAAATGCCACAGAACTGGGTGGCTTAAATAAGAGAAATTTATTTCCTCAAAGTTCTGGAGGCTAGAAGTCCCATATCCATTTCTGGCAGAGTCAGTTCCTATTAAGGGCCTCTTCCTGGTTTGCAGATGGCCATCCTCTTGCTCTGCCCTCACATGACAGAGTCAGAGAGTTGCTTTTCTAATGGGTCCACCAGTCCTGTGGATTAAGGCCCAACCTTTATAAAATCATTTAACTTTATCTTCTAAAGATCCTGTCTCCAAATACAGTTACATTGGAAATAGGGCTTCAACATATGAATTCAGGTGGAGGTGTGTGTAAAAGTAGAATCATAATTTAGGCCCTAAATTGTGGGTTCTGCAGCAAGGTCATGCCATTTGAAGTGGAGAATTAAATGCCTCTTAGGAATAGTTTCTACATGCCATTAGGCCCTGGTAGAGAGAGAACACTGAACCATGGGATACCAAGTGACCAGCCACCCAGAGCTGCCCAACTGAGCTAGGTTTTGTTGGGCTACAATCAAGTCATAAATTTGGGTGAGCACAGTAGTTTATTATAAGTAGAGACATTACTTTAGGGTAGAAGGCATGAGTAAGCTGCACGAGCAGTTAGCTCAGACTTGCTTGTTAGCCATCAGCTCTCCCTGTAACTCACACCTTTGCCTCTTATGGGGGCTTCCTTATGTGGGTACAAGCTGAAACTGCATGAGAGCTCCATTAGAGGCATATCCAGGAGTGGTTTTGAAGAAAGTGGTGAGCAAAATATCTTAAAAATAAGTGGAGCTTAATCATCACCTCCCCTTGTTTTTTTTGGAGCTTTTTAAAAATTGAAGTGAAATTCACATATAAAATTAACCATTTTAAAGTGTACAATTCAGTAGCATTTAGCACATTTACAATGTTGTGCAACCATCACTTCTATCTACATCTTAAATAGTTTCATCACTCCGAAAGGAAATTCAATATCCATTAAGCAGTCACTCTTCAATCCCTCCTCCTTCCAGCCCCTGGCAATTACTGATCTGCTTGCTGTCTATATAGATTTATTGATTCTGTATATTTCACATAAATAAAATCGTACAATGTTTGACCTCTTTTGTGCATCGTTTCACTGAGCAATAATGTTTTCTAGGTTCACCTATGTTGTCATATGTATCAGTGCTTCATTTTTTATGGCTGAATAATATTCCATGTTATGGATATACCACATTTGTTCATCCATTCATCCATTGATGGGATTTGGATTGTTTCCTCCTTTCAGCTGTTGTGAATAGCCATTTTTGTATAGTATTTGCTTTATTTGCTTGAGTATCTGTTTTAAATTCTTTGGAATACATACCTAGGAGTGGAATTACTGGGTCATATAATTCTATTGTTTGCCCCCCAAAATATTTGGAGGAACTGTCAAATTATTTTCCACAGCAGCTGCACCATCTTACATTCTTACGAGCAATGTACAAGGCTTCCGACTTCTTTTCTTTAAAAAGTTATAGCTAACCATCTTAGTGGGTGGTGAAGTGGTAATTATTGTTTTAATTTGCGTTTTCCTGATAGCTAATGTTGCTGAGCATCGATTCATGTGCTTTTTAGCTGTTTGTATATCTTCTTTGGAGAAATGTCCATTCAAGTGTTTTGCGAGTTTTTAAATTGAGTTGTTTTTTGTTGTAAGAATTCTTTACGTATTCTGGATACTGGACCCTTATCAGACGTATTTGCAAATTTTTCCCATTGTGTAAGTTTTTACTTTCTTTGCAGTATCCATTGATGTAAAAATAGTTTAAAATTTTGATGAAGATCAATTTATCTGTTTTTTCTTTGATTGCTTATGCTTTTAGTGTCATACCTGAGAATCCATGGTCAAATCCAAGGTCACTGGGATTTGCCCCTATGTTTTTTGAGTTTATCTGATGAAACTTTTGTGGAATAAAAGTGCTCTGAGGTGAGAATATATACAGTCATGTGCAGTGGGCTTTATGGAGTGCTTGCTCCAGAAGCATGAAATCACACTCAACTTAGCATCTAACCAGGGAGATAGCCCCATGACTGTGGTCATTGACCACATCACATAATGCATGATCCAGGATCAACCAGCCTGATAGTGTTGGAATAGCCTGCTGAAAGCACATTTGAAGCACCAGCACACACGCAATACCCATGACAGTGGGGTGCCATTTTCCTGAATGCCACATGCACATTGAATTTGAGCTATAGAGTATTGTGTTCCCAAAAGGAAAAACTGATCGGCCCAGGAAAAGAGATGAAAACAGGAGTGGCCTCATTTACCATCACTCCCAGTGACCCATTATAGACTTTGTGCTTCCCATCCTTATAATTTGGGGTTCTGCTTGGTTACCATTCTGATCTGCTTATTCTTTTCTAGGACAGAGCAAGGGTTTTATTGAACTACAAGCTGTGGCTGCTGTTGAGTCATTTTGGAGTCTTTAAGCACCAAGCGAGCAGGAAGGAGTTGCCCTCTTTGCAGGGTTGATTGATCCTGATAAAAAGGTATGTCAGGCTGTTATTACACAATAGAAATAGGGAGAAATATGTATGAAACTCAGGTGATCCACATGGGTAGCTTTGTGGTAATTCCTTACCCAATTACGACTGTGGATGGACAAGTGCAGTGATCCCCACCTGAAAAAGTTACTGTTGTCTTGGATTCAGACCCTTCAAGAATGAGGGTGTGGGTCACACCACCAGATAACTCACCCAGACCTGCAAAGGTAGGTTGATAGCTGCTAAGAGAATTCAGAATGGATGGTTGGAGCGAGAGATAAATACCAGTTGTGGCCCCAAGACCAACCGCAGTGATGTGGCTGAGTTTGACCCTTTAACCTTCCTTTTCTAAAAGTCTTCCCCTCAGGATGAGAGACCCACTGAGGAGTGGCTCCCAGGATATGCATGGAGAAGTGGATTGATTTGGTACAAGGGGTGAAAAGTGGCAGTTATGAAGTGTGCTGTTTAGATCTCCAAAAGATAACCATCCACAGGGAGTGCAGTTATCTGACAGCACCAGTTGCAGATGCCCTCAGGATCTTCCTTCAGTGTCCAAGCCAATGAGCTCCGGCCATTCGTTCTGGGCAGTCCACAGGCAAGGACTGCACATGGTGTTGGTATAAGGGCTCATCGTTTCTAGCTAGTGTGAGACTCCTCTATGGGCAATCTTTGTGCTGGAGCTCACTGCTAAATTGGTTGAGACTTTCTCAGAATGAGCACAGTCTGAGGCTCTTCCTACCTAAGGCTTTTAGGCTGTTACTTCTCCTAAGAGTCAAACCTGCATCAGGGGCAGAAAGATTGTTTCCTACTTGTGCTCTCTCTCCTCTTTATCCTTTATAGGCATTTTCTCCAACAAACATCTTGTACTTTGAACTGCATCTTGGCTTCTTCTTTCCAAAGGACCTCCTCTCCCAAACTTGCATCATCATCGCTGGTAGATAACTTAGGCTTGAATAAATTAAGTGGCTCACCTCAGGTCCCACAAATGTTAAATGGACTATTTTTTCACAATATTTATTCTCATACTGAATATCCATGAAATCATGCAATTGATGTGCAAGTTATAATTCCCTAATTCACATTGAAAGTATAACTATTAAATTTAAAATAAAAAACAAGACTAAGTCTGGCTTAGTTATCCCACATTGGAAAAGTACATAATATCATATTTTTTTGTTGAGAATTTATTTGTTCCATGAAAGTATATTTGGCCAAGAGTTAATCTTTGAGATTTAGTCAACGTAGTCATTCTGAAGACATGGAATACCTGTCATCTCACAGAGAAACCAATTTCAATGCTTATGGCTGCCAGCCCCTGTTAGACACTTCATCTTAGTGTCTAACATAGACACTTCCATCAAACAGCAAATGAGATAGTCCAGTTTTATGCCCTCCAAGCCAATATTCTATTCCTATGGTCTCTAAAATGGAGTATGTGCACTTAAATATGCAAGATAATTACAGAGTGACAAAGGAAATATTTTAACTCTATTTTATGAGCACAAAATTAAACTTTTACTAATAGGTTGGTGCAAAAGGAATTGCAGCTTTTGCCATTACATTCAATAGCAAAAACCACAATTACTTTTGAACCAACCAAATACTTAAAATAGGTGGACACCAGTTCAGATATTCCACATGTATAAAGTATGTATGCTCAAAAATGGAGACAACTGTTAAAACCTGCTGTCTAAAATTAACAAAACACAAACCTTACATTCTAGTGAAGAGGACAAATATAAATTGCTATATGCATATACACTAGACAAAATATAGTATACACTATACAAAATATATCTTTCTGCCCTTAATGAAGGTTTGACTCTTATGAAAGGAGAAGAAAGAGCCTAAAAGCCTTAGGAAGAGCCTCAGACTGTGCTCATTCTGAGAAAGTCTCAACCAATTTAGCAGTGAGCTCCAGCACAAAGATTGCCCATAGAGGAGTCTCACACTAGCTAGAAACGATGAGCCCTTATACCAACACCATGTGCAGTCCTTGCCTGTGGACTGCCCAGAACGAATGGCCTCAGCTCATTGGCTTAGACACTGAAGGAAGATATTTTGTATAGGGTATATGCACTATACAAAAATGTAGAAAAGAAGACAAATATAAATTAATGCTATATGCATATACACTATACAAAATATAAATGTAGAAAAGGAGAACAGGGAGTGCTCTTGTGAAATTCAAGATTAAATGTGGTTCTGAGGTAGGACCTCACTGTAAAGGTGATGACTAAGCAAAGACCCAAAGAGGGTGAGAAAGCCAGCTCAGTAGTAACTTGGGAAAAGAGTGCTGCAGAGAGAGGAACTAGGATTGTCCTTTTGTTAGGGGCACAGCCCAATAAAGGTGTAACTAACATCCTTTTTTATCACAAAGTTGGACATTCAAAACACTAAACATAACTAATTTATGCCAGAGGTTGCAAATGTTTTTTGTGAAAAATCAGACCTTGGCAATGACCTTGAGCAGTAGGATATAAGTAACTTCCACAAGCTTAGTGTTCCAATAATAGAACAACTAGGCATACATGGGTTAAGCATCATTGCTATCCCCAAACTCTGGACCCCTGCCTGATGAATAAGCTGCCACCTAAGACACTGATTCATCAATTAAACTTGAGGCATGTTGTTAATGATAAAACCTTCATGATAATGATCCAGAATTCCAGATTCTGGAGTATTCAGAGGTGGAAATTCATAGTCCATGCTCAAGATCAAATGGCATCTCTCAGACTGGAAAAATCCTTCTGAAGTCAGTTCCAGGCATCCCTGGAAGCCTGGATAATTTGGGAAAAGGCTGACTCAATGTAAGGTAATACAGCAGACTGAAGCCCCCATAGTTCATGCCGGAATTGACAAAGTGGAAAAACACTCAGGTAGTCAAGCACTCAGGGACCGTTCTAGATGCAAGTGGCCTAATCTTTTCTCCCTCATGCAAGTTTGGCTTAAATTCTTACAGCTAAAATCATGAGTCCTTTGTTATGACAAAAATGATATAAGATATGACATTTACCATAAATAGTTATGTTGTTGAACATTCTGCTAAAACCTCTTTGGGTAAAGAAAAGATCACATTTTTGGATATGGATGTAAAACCTGGGTGAACAGAGGCAAACAGAAATTAAGAGTCTGCATTTTGGAGTCAGACTGTTGGGGTTTAAATCCCAGCTTTCTCACTTGCTAGGCAGGCAGCACTGGGTGTTTCTTAAGGTCTGTGTTTTAGTCTCCAAGCCTTTAAAATGGGATGAGTATACACCCCATAGGGTTGTTACGATGAGGAATAAATGAAGTAATATTTGACAAAATGCTTGAAACATATAAAACATGGTATAAATGCTTTTTAAATAAAACAGAATTCTCTCTTTTTAGCATGGATAATTTATTTTATTTTTTATTTATTTATTTTGGTGAGACAGGGTCTCACTCTGTTACCCAGGCTGGAGCCTCAACCTCCTGGGCTAAAGCAATCCTCCCACCTCAGTTTCCCAAGTAGCTGGGACGAGAGGCATGTGCCACCATGCACCCAGCTAATTTTTAAATTGTTTTGTAGAGATGAAGTCTCACTATATTGCCCAGGTTGGTCCTGAATTCCTAGTGTCAAGGGATCCTCCTGCCTCGGCTTCCCAAAATTTTGGGAATATAGAAATAAGTCATCACACTCGGCAAAACAGAATTCTCATTTAAACTTCCTATGAAACGTTACTTCCAAAGACTTACCTCTTTCACCTCCATCAAAGAAAAAAGACAATTCCTGAGAGACTTTTACACAGAAATGTTTAAAACACAACTTTTTATACATTATAAGTCTAGAAGCTCTGTCAGGTTTATATCAAACCTTTAACTGAATTTCAAAGTGAATGGTGTAATAGATGACCACAAAGATTATCAAATGAATACTTTATTAGAGACATAACACGTATAAAATAAATTTCTTTTCATCAAGGAGTTACCAGATTTTAAAACCAACCAACACTTTCTCATTTTTACAGCTAAGATATGTTAAATTCTTAAACGCCATAATTTTTGTTCAACTCCTTTGTCATTCAACTCACAAATCTAGAATGCAATTAATCTGCAAATCTAAGTATTCACAGATGTGTCTTAGGCTTGGTTCATAACAATCTAGAAGCAATCCATTTACAAAAGTGCCACCAAACCATTTTAAAGAAATCAATTTAATGCCACCAAACAGAAGACTGCTATACTGGGAAACAAAAAAATCGCACAACTAAATTCTAGCAGACTAAACGATTCCAACTAGAATAGACTATATATCCATATGGCACATTTATGACTTTGTAATATGTAATTCATAACACAGGTTTAGGTGTGTGGTATGGAGCTGGAAAAACCAAGGAAGTAGGATATTACAGAAAATATCTGATGTAAGTATAAAGTCATACGCCTGATTTCCTCATGTCTTTTGTCTTTATATTTTTATCACAAACCGAGATCTAACAGGGTTCTTTCTAGAGGATTATTAGATAGGTAACACTTGATCATTAAGCACTGATCTTGCCACTCATTCACAGTTGTTCTATGTTCCATGAACTGTAATAGCCCAACTTATACATGGCACTCCAAGGGGATGCTTCAGCCAGAAAGTAAAGGGCTGAAAGAGTACAGCAATACAAAAGCCCTAGTGTGGTGGGAACTGTGGCCTCACTCTAACTTGTTCTTCCATTCAAAACATTTTGGCACCTTTCCATGACCAGGATCTCTACAGGTAGGTTAAAATACTTTTCTGTGCTATTCAGCCAGAAACAGTTTTTGTGCTGGCTATGATTTTAAAACTGATTTTGTCTGTCACCAGTGCAAAAACAATATAGATGTCTGGGCTAATGCAAAAACATAAGAATCTACAACTTTATATTTAATAGTCTACTCAAATTTAACTCAAAGTAATGCAAAATAATTAGAAGTAGAAACTTAATTCTTCTGAGAGCTCTATTTGGAAAAGCTTCACATATCCACACACAAATATGGGTATGTTCATGCACAGGGCAAACAACTGTATACTGAAGCATAAACTCAAAGTAAGACGTAAGTAGCTAGATACCAGTTCCAGTAGTGGTTAATGGTCTCTGGGGATCCCATTTTAAGCACTCTCAGATGAGGATCTTGCTCAGTTGTTAGACTATCATTAGTTTGATTAAGCAACTAAAGTTTACTTCATAAATTACTTTTGCCTATATCCAGGACTCTGCCTGAGAAACCATACATTCCTCCAAAAGTAAGTATGTGACTATTAACACAAAGGCAATGTGATTATTGCATAATGAGGCTAAATATTATGTGGCTTGTCTAGTAGGTTTATAAGTTTTCATGATCAGTTCAAGAAAATGCAGAACATATATAACTAAGGTTTTACACCAGTGGTCGACAAACTATGGCCCACAGGTTAAACCCAGCCTCCCCTTGTTTTTATAAATAAAGTTTTATTAGGACATAACCACACTCATTCATTTCTGTATTGTGTACAGCTGCTTTCATGCTATAGTTGTGACAAAGACTGTATGGCCCATGAAGCATAAATATTTACCATCTGGCCCATTTTTTAAAAAGTGTGCCAATTCCTGGTTTACACTAAATTATAGAGTTCAATGCGAAGCCTATTTGAAATGTGTTTTTTTAGGGAGTTGTAGTTACCAATTAAAATTAAGGTTCAGGTGACTCAGCAACCAAACAAAAGGGATACTAATTTTTTATGAACAATATATTTGTATTTTATGGACATAAAAGGAAACGTTCAGAAAGAAAAGGAGGAGGAAGGGAAGGAGGGGAGAGATGTAAAATAAAAGGCCATTTCTTTAATATCATAATAAAATTAACATTCCATCCATGAAATAAACCAAAATTTGAGCTTTGATAGAGTCTCTCTCTACTAAACAAATTACTTTTGGAATGTTTGGAATGTTTTTGCATCTGGACAAAATGGTATCCAAATTGATCAGACATACAAAGTAGACAAATGAAACTAACACACGACTGCCAGTTTCTAAGGAGTGTTGAGTGTTACGGTCGCCATCTTCGTAAAGCCAGACCCAAACTGCAACCATAACAAGCTGTCGTCACAAAGGCAAAAATCTAAGAAAAAAGAAACAAAAATTCACATCAGATTTATAACACCGACTTAAAAGCAGTGTCCTCAAGAACAAACATATGAAGATTGACCAATCTATCTAAAAATACTTCGACACTTACAAAAATATTTTACATTGATTTATTTGATGATGTTTATTCCCTCATACAATTACCCCCTACTTCCTCTAAACATTTTAGCCCCTAATAATTTTCTCATTTGTGGACGACTTTACACTGAACATTTGTTCAATTTGTTCACATTCATTAAGTATTTGTGAATCCCCAGGCACTGTATTTAAAAATTCAGCATGAAGTTCTGTTCATGTAGTGGCTTCACAGCCAAGGAAGCCAGCAACTATCAGAACCTGAGGATTCATCAAATAATTTCTGTGATGATGGAAGGTAACTTTAAAACTCAAGACAAGTGGAAATGAATTATCAGGTTGGCTTCCTCTTGTATGGAAGACAGTCCTATGCACAAATTTGCACTCTACTGTGAATTACTGAGAATCTCTTTGGCACCAACTGTGTGTGTATCACTGCACTTCGTACATACAAACAGTAGATAGCATCCTCACCCTTTTGGGGCTTATGACCCATAGAAGACTAAAAGACAAAGAAAAAGCAGTTCAACATGATAAATGTTATGGTTTAGCACAGGGATTCTTAACTAGGAAACTAGCTCTGGGAAGGAATACTAGATTCACCTATAGGCCATTTTCACAGTTTAATTACTATTCTGCTCTTCTTTCCACCCTTCTTCTGCTGATTGTTTCCCTGATACATTTCTAATCTAGACATTGTTTTCTGAATGACAGCAATAGCACTTGATATCCATTATTATGGAAAAGGAATTTTCCTATCTAATGTCCCAAATGGATGGCTGACACATTTTAGTTAGAATAAAACTCAAACTAGAGATTTACTTTGGAGTGAGCACATGGATGAAATGGGATGTAATGCTGAACTCGAAGCATGTAGAGGTTTACTGAGACAGCTTCACTTAGAAAGGGAAGGACAACAGGGACAAAGTCACAAAAGAGAAGCAGCCAGAAAAGATTTACATTATGGAGAACACGGAAAACTAGGCCCTTAGGACAAAGGTGAGAAATTAAGGACCTCAGACAACCATCACGTATTTCAGCAGCTACTATTCTTGTGAAAGTAGGTTCTAGGGTGACTGTCAATAGATGTGGGGATACTTTAATGATCCAAGATGATCCAAGAATCTAGCCTGCACCATTAAAAAGAAGGGACTAAAAGTAAGAAACATATAAAGGCAAATACAATGGGAATTGATGACTCATAGCAAGGAAAAAAGTCAAGTTCCTGAACTTTGCTTTGTAAAACTGTTAAAACCAAGGGTTTTCCAATGTGATTTTGGATCACAAGGATTCTATGATCCTCAGGGATGATATGGTGGGTAGAGGCAGCTTTATGAAAAGAGAATGAGCATCATTCAAGGCTCTCTTCCTCCACTTCAACTACAGCACCTGAACTTTTATTCTAGATTTATTGGGGTTTTAGGTAAGAATTCATTAAATAAAACTTTTATTTCTTTTATAAGCAAGTGTTAAAGTCACTAATCTACACTATAAACCTTTCAAAGCTAAAACCATGACTCCTTTTTGTTGTAATCCCACCTTCAGCCTAATTCATTGCAGGCACTCAATAAATTTTGACAAATCCTACCAGAGACTTGGGAAACTTATAATAGGTCTTGAAACCATTTGTCTTTTACCCCTCAAAACTCAAACTCTAGACATCTATTGTCTAACACGATAGCCACTAGGCACATGTGATTAAATTTATTAAAATTAAATAACACTAAAAATTCAGTTCCTTAGTCATACTAGTTATCTTTCTCACTCTTTCCCCCCACCAGACAGAGTCTCGGTCTGTCACTCAGACTGAAGTACAGTGCTGTGGTCTCTGCTCACTGCAACCTCCACCTCCTGGGCTCCTGAGCTCCTGGGTAGGTAGCACTGCAAGCACAAGCCACCAGGCTTGGCGAATTTTTATTCTGTTTTGTTTGTTTTTCCTTTTTCAGAGACAGGGTTTTGCTATGTTGACCAGGCTGGTCTAAAACTCCTGGCCTCAAGCAGTCCTCCCACCTTGGCCTACCGATGTGCTGGGATTACAGGCATGAGCTATGGCTCCTCGGCCTAGTTAATTTCCAATTGCTCAATGGCCACATGAGGCTAGTGGTCACCATTTTGGACAGCACTTACATGAAATATTCCTGTCACTGTAGAAAGTTCTACTAGACAGTGCTGCTCCAGATAGATTTCATTGACTATATGAGTACTGGGTTATTTATAGGCTACCTGGGGAACATAATAAAACACTAGGGTCACTAATTTGCCATATACTTAATTAAATATCACAATATTTCAGAAAATAATTTGGACTTCGGACATCTTAAAAATGATCTCTAACAACAAAAAAATATATTATTTCTTCAAATTATCTATACAAAATGACAAATTAACTCCAGTATATGAATTAGATGATTTTAAAAATTTAATAAATACCCCAAGAAATGTATTTCATCTGCCTATCATCTACTACAAGGGCTGGCTATTTGCCTTACTCACCTGCACTTTCCTTAATGGCAGGAACTGCAACTTATTCACCCTGTCCTTAACACCCGGCAAAATTACTTGATAAATGGTAGGCCCACAGTAACTATTCATTGAATAAAAATACATTGCAAGCAGCAAGCAGCTATCGAATACTAAAGAACAAAACTGGGAGATCTCCTTTACCATCTCTGAAAGTTATCAGAAGCAAAAAACACAATTCTTTTTGCAAAGTAGACATTGCTGTGCAAAGCCAAGCAGTTCTACTGGTTCGCTATGATCTTACATGAACATCAACCTCTTTGTGCTATGGTTTAATCACCCACAACACTGGGGGTGATCATGGCACTTTGCATACAGGGTTACTGTACAGATAAATAGCTATTATATATTTAACGCTAATGGCTAGCATTAATGTTGCCTGAGGAGTTTCTTGGAGGCCTTGACAGTGGAGCGGACGTGCTGGTGAATGGTACTCATTGAATACTTACTGTGGCTGCTACGTTTATGTTATACTGGTTATCACTCAGGAGCGGCTGCAGGGTCATGGTTGTATTGCAGTGCAAATCATGCAGGGATGTGGCTGCTGCTTCCAATAAAAAGGCTCCAAAATAGAAGACAAATACTGTAAAATGGTAGGCAAAATCCTAAAAGAGGAGAGAAAAGACATCTGCAATTAAAAAAAAAAAAAAAAAGATACTTTTCTGTTCTTTATTTTAAATGATGAAGTTTAGGTTTAGCAAGATCAAAACATTTAATTAAACAATCTTAACTATATTCACTTTTTATCTTAGCTGCTTTAGAAATGTCAGGCTATTAGAATCCAAGTGGAAATCAACCAACCCATCTTAATTGGCACATTGGTAAACCCTTCCAAATACTGAATTTTATAATATATAATTTTAATTTGGATTAAGATGCCATACAGATCAATGTTAATTAGGATAATATAAAAAAGCCATAACATATGCTGTCTTTAAAATTCAAGTAAAATAGCATTTAAATAACATCTTTTTATTATGGTTATTATATGTATTCATACACATAATTTTATTTTTGAGCAGTTATTTTTATCATTAGAGATTTCCACTGAAAGATACAGAAGACTAATAATAGAATTCAATAACACATATTCACATATTTCATTAAAAACTACTAACATGTACTTTGACCAAAAGTATAAGAACTCGTTTATTAGGTTTCTTTGTATGTTGCTGACATTCATATGAAGCATAACACTATTACAGTTCATATTGTCTTACCTGAATTAATATACCATCAACATATCACTGTTTGTTTTTAATAGCTCCCACATATCAGGTACCTTACGTGCATTATTACTCATCCTTATAACCACCATTATTGTCTCCATTTTACAAAGAATTTCTTCTTTCTTTTCAGTTAAATGACTATTTAAAGCCACATAAATATTAACTTTGGGAGGGAGAAAAACATGTAGTGTGTCTAGTCCCAAAGTCCTGTTTCTTTAGTTTTCAGAAAAAATTATTTTAATTGACAAAAATACATATTTATCATGTACATGATGTTCTGAAATATTTATACATTGTGGGATGGCTAAATTAAGCATATATATATACCTCCCATAATTATCTTTTTTGTGGGGAGAACATTTTAAATTTTTTAAGCATTTTTCAAGAATATAATACTACACTGTTATTAACTATAGTCACTATGCTATATAACAGATCTCTTGAACTCATTTCTCCTAACTGAAATTTTGTATTCTTTGACCAACATTTCCCCAGTCTCCCATTACCCCATACCCTGGTAATCACCATTCTATTCTCTACTTCTGTGAATTCAACTTTTTAAGATTTCACATATAAGTGAGATCATGTGGTATTGGTCTTTCTGTGCTTGACTTATTTCACATAACAAAATGTTCATCTATGTTGCAAATGACAGGATTTCCACCTTTTTAAAGGCTGAATTAGTATTGTGAATATATACTGCATTTTCTTCATTCCTCTACGACCCTTAGGTTGATTCCATATCTTGGCTGTAATGAATATGAGAATGCAGATATCTCACTGATTTCCTTTGGATATATACCCAGGTGTGCGATTGCTCGATCATATGGTAGTTCTATTTTTAACTTTTTGAGGAACTTCCACAATGTTCTCCATAATGACTGTACTAATTTACATTCCTACCAACAGTGTGTAAGGGTTCCGTTTGAAGTCTTTTCTATCAAACTTATTATTGATTTCTATTACTGTTATAGCAATATTACACCAGGAGAGCACTGCACTGCCTTTGTAAATGGCCATACAGCAAATGATACTGTTTATAGAAATTGTTTTCACATCTGGCCGGGCACGGTGGCTCACACCTATAATCCCAGCACTTTGGGAGGCTGAGGCGGGTGGATCATGAGGTCAGGAGATAGAGACCATTCTGGCTAACATGGTGAAACCCTGTCTCTACTAAAAATATAAAAAAATTAGATGGGCCTGGTGGCGGGCACCTGTAGTCCCAGCTACTTGGGAGGCTGAGGCAGGACAATGGCATAAACCTGGGAGGCGGAGCTTGCAGTGAGCCAAGATCGCACCACTGCACTCCAGCCTGGGCAACAGAGCAAGACTCTGTCTTAAAAAACAAATAGGCCCAAGATGGCCGAATAGGAAGAGCTCCAGCCTCCAGCTGTGAGTGACACAGAAGACGGGTGATTTCTGCATTTTCAACTGAGGTGCCAGGTTCATCTCACTGGAGAGTGCTGGATAATAGGTGCTGGTCAGCTGGTGTAGCCCGACCAGCGAGAGCTGAAGCAGGGTGAGGTATCGCCTCACCTGGGAAGTGCAAGGGGGAAGGGAATCCCTTTTCCTAGCCAAGGGAAACTGAGACACACAACACCTGGAAAATTGGGTCACTCCCACCCTAATACTGTGCTT
>NW_012115132.1:2695252-2697910 GCF_000951035.1 Colobus angolensis palliatus
GCTTTACCAAGGGTCTTAGCAAACAGCACACCAGGAGATTATATACCACACCTGGCCTGGAGGGTCCCATGCCCACGGAGCCTCCCTCATTGCTAGCACAGCAGTCTGAGATCTAACTGCAAGGCGGCAGCAGCGAGGCTGTGGGAGGGGCGCCCGCATTGCTGAGGCTTAAGTGGGTAAACAAAGCCACCGGGAAGCTGGGTGGAGCGCACCACAGCTCAAGGAGGTCGGCCTGCCTCTGTAGACTCCTCCTCTGGGGACAGGGCATAGCTAAACAAAAAGCAACAAAAACCTCTGCAGATGTAGATGCCCATGTCTGAAAGCTTTGAAGACAGCAGTAGATCTCCCAGCATGGAGGCTGAGATCTGAGAACGGACAGACTGCCTGCTCAAGTGAGTCCCTCACCTGTGAGTAGCCTAACCTGGAGACATCCCCCACTAGGTGCAGACCAACACCTCACATGGCGGGGTACACCCCTGAGACGAACCTTCCAGAGCAAGAATCAGACAGCAACACTCGCTGTTGAGCAATATTCTATCTTCTGCAGTCTCTGCTGCTGATACCCAGGCAAACAAGGTCTGGAGTGGACCTCAAGCAAACTCCAACAGACCTACAGCTGAGGGTCCTGACTGTTAGAAGGAAAACTAACAAACAGGACACCCACACCAAAACCCCATCAGTACGTCACCATCATCAAAGACCAAAGGCAGATAAAACCACAAAGATGGGGAGAAAGCAGTGCAGAAAAGCTGGAAATTCAAAAAATCAGAGCGCATCTCCCCCTCCAAAGGAACGCAGCTCATTCCCAGCAACGGAACAAAGCTGGATGGAGAATGACTTTGACAAGTTGAGAGAAGAAGGCTTCAGTCCATCAAACATCTCAGAGCTAAAGGAGGAACTATGTAACCAGCACAAAGAAACTAAAAACCTTGAAAAAAGAATGGATGAATGGATAACTAGAATAATCAATGCAGAGAACACCTTAAAAGAACTGATAGAGATGAAAACCATGACATGAGAACTATGTGACAAATGCACAAGCTTCAGTAACCAACTCGATCAACTGGAAGAAAGATGATCAATAACTGAAGATCAAATGAATGAAATGAAAAGAGAAGTGTGGAGAAAAAAGTAAAAAGAAATGAACACAGCCTCCAAGTATGGGATTATGTGAAAAGACCAAATCTACGTCTGATTAGTGTGCCTAAAAGTGAGGAGGGAAATGGAACCAAGCTGGAAAACACTGCAGGATATCATCCAGCAGAACTTCCCCAACCTAGTAAGGCAGGCCAACATTCAAATTCAGGAAATACAGAGAATGCCACAAAGATACTCCTCGAGAAGAGCAACTCCAAGACACATAATTGTCAGATTCACCAAAGTTGAAATGAAGGAAAAAATGTTAAGGGCAGCCAGAGAGAAGGGGCGAGTTACACACAAAGGGAAGCCCATCAGACTAACAGCAGATCTCTCAGCAAAAACTCTACAAGCCAGAAGGGAGTGGGGGCCAATATTCAACATTCTTAAAGAAAAGAATTATCAACCCAGAATTTCATATCCAGCCAAACTAAATTTCATAAGTGAAGGAGAAATAAAATCCTTTAGAGACAAGCAAATGCTTAGATATTTTGTCACCACCAGGCCTGCCTTACAAGAGACCCTGAAGGAAGCACTAAACATGGAAAGGAACAACAGGTACCAGTCATTGCAAAAACATGTCAAAATGTAAAGTCCATCAATGCTAGGAGGAAACTGCATCAACTAGCGAGCAAAATAACCAGCTAATATCATAATGACAGGATCAAGTTCACACACAACAATATTAACCTTAAATGTAAACGGACTGAGTGGTCCAATTAAAAGACACAGACTGGCAAATTGGATAAAGAGTCAAGACCCATCAGTCTGCTGTATTCAGGAGACTCATCTCACATGTAGAGACACACATAGGCTCAAATAAAGGGATGGAGGAAGATCTACCAAGCAAATGGAAAACAAAAAAAAAGCAGGGGTTGCAATCCTAGTCTCTGATAAAACAGACTTTAAACCATCAAAGATCAAAAGAGACAAAGAAGGCCATTACATAATGGTAAAGGGATCAATTCAACAGGAAGAGCTAACTATCCTAAAGATATATGCACCCAATACAGGAGCACCCAGATTCATAAAGCAAGTCCTTAGAGACTTACAAAGAGACTTAGACTCCCATACAATAATAATGGGAGACTTCAACACTCCACTGTCAACATTAGACAGATCAACGAGACAGAAAGTTAACAAGGATATCCAGGAATTGAACTCAGCTCTGCACCAAGCAGACCTAATAGACATCTACAGAACTCTCCACCCCAAATCAACAGAATACACATTCTTCTCAGCACCACATCACACTATCCCAAAGTTGACCACATAGTTGGAAGTAAAGCACTCCTCAGCAAATGTAAAAGAACAAATTACAACAAACTCTCTCAGACCACAGTGCAATCAAACTAGAACTCAGGACTAAGAAACTCAGTCAAAACCGCTCAACTACATGGAAACTGAACAACTTCCTCCTGAATGACGACTGGGTACATAACGAAATGAAGGCAGAAATAAAGATGTTCTTTGAAACCAATGAGAACAAAGATACAACATACCAGAATCTCTGGGACACAT